>NW_025943907.1:26215-51761 GCF_000764305.2 Hyalella azteca | reverse complement strand
AGATGTGTATAAGAGATACATTGTATACTTATCACAAACACAAAGGGTTTATTAACAAATAATTACACAAAAGGTATTTATTAACACCAAATTAACACAATTAGCCGTATTTACAAAAACTTCCTTGTGAATCAAGTCCCGAAGGCCGAAAAGTTCAAGCTTCAAGAATCGGCAACAGGCCTTGTCAAGTTGTCGACTTGTCGCCATGCCATCAGCCATGAGCCATGGGCCTAGCTATTTCTTCAATGCCGACAGGCGCGCCCGACACTTCTATATCTATTCTATTCCAAGACAAGCTTGATCGTGCTGTTTCGTGCATATTTTTATGATTAAGAAATGGAATATATGCACAGCACAAATACTCCTGACATATATTGTACAACTTAATTTGTACCCCATAACGCCCAACATGACATTTTCTTTGCATTTAACTTCAAGGATAACATTCAACATTGGCCGGACTTTGGTGAAAATGAGACGAGACTCTCTGAGTCTGACACTGTCACAGTCTCGCCGTCGCCGTGAGAGTTGAAACCGAGACTAAATAACTAAATGTAGATTTGATCAAGTGACCAGAGAAGAATGATCGACTTTGAATATATGAACCCTAATTTCAATTCCACCTTTTATCGAGCAACTTAGGAGTAATGTGCGATATACTTTTGAATTAAGTACCAGACATGCGCTACACTGACGCCACATCACACGTTTAGAGCGCTGCGAAGGTACTACATCTCTTTAGTCCTGACAGCAGTTTGTGTATTCCATCGGCCATAGTGGCAAAGCAGAGAGTTTTTTAGACTCTCCCTCAAGTTCATTTTTGAGTCCTATAAGTAGACCAGTAAAGTATCCTGGATACCAGCATTATCATACATAAGAAATTGGTTTAAATCTTGACTAAATGAGGAAATTAAAAATGAACTGATTAATCCATCCCAAGTCTGTTCAATGTTACTAACACGTAACACAGAAATTGGGAAATGGATTATGGACCAAGATTAAGCATTAGATGGATGGATCACATCTTATGCTAGTCTAACTTAAATGCTACCAAAACACTCTTGCTCTTGAAGATCATGCAAAAATATTACGAATCAGCAGTGGATGATTGTGAGAAACTCTACGCAATATCCGGCAATATAGATAAAACTCGCGGGTATAGTAATGTTGATAGGAAATTGATTACTGGAAGAGGAAAAAGTTCTCAGTTTGATCGTAGATTAGATTTCATCCATTATTTTATGATTATTTAGTAGGTAGGGATGGCAATATATTCCGTAGCTGAAAAAAATTTACGCCTAGCAACCAATAGGCAGTTCGATGAGAAAAGGTTCAGTTAAAATCGAATAGAAACTAATGAAAAACGTAACAATACCAAAAAACAACACAGGGATCAATGACATAATACTTATTTTTTCAAAATTTATTTAAAATCAATGAAAAAACTCAAGAGCACGCCAGATTACAGAGCGATAGAAAAACTTGTCAATTTTGTCATCAGCATTCTGCATTGCCTATCACTTATGCGTTTTAAGTAGGCATGGCACAAAGCCTATAAATGTTTAGAAGCGGTAGAAAAAAAAAGCAGTTACAATACGGAATAAAATATTTTCCTCTCACGAGTACAAGGTTTAACCAAGAAAACAAAAAAAAAATCTTCCAACAAATCCATAAAATATAGCACTGAGCTTTCTGTACAAATACTGGCACGCAAGATTACAAAAAAATGAGACTATAATTTCTGGAACGCAAAATTTCTGGAGACCAACAGTAGCCTTTGTACTCACGATTTGGCACATGTACATCGGAAAACACACTGGAAGCATTGGGCAGAGCATTGCCTATGAAAAAAATGCATACATACAGAAGTACATCCTAATTTACAGAAGTTTGTGTTCAATGATTACACAGATTTGGCAATTCCAAAATATGGCACTTGAAGAGGAAGACCCGGGCTTACTGCAGGCACAGAAAAAAGGCATTTTTCGCACTAGGCCTAGACCACTATCAGAGGGCTCTCAGGTTCCACGTAAATCCTCACCATTAATTCTTATAACATAGAACGCAACAAAATCCTAGTGCAAATTATTTCGCGTTTCTTGAAGATTGAGGTTCCAATTTTCACAAAAGCAATCTTCGATTCTTCAGAAACATTCTTCATTACGTACTAGTTTATCACGACTGAACACAAAATCGGCAGAGCACAAATTTGCATTTATAATTTACCTGCAAGTAATCACTCTGGTAATATTGGAAGACTTCTTCATCAATTCGAGCGACAGTTAACAACGTTTCACCATTTGTTAGTAATAACGTTTTAATGTTCCACATAAACAGTCGTTAAGAATATTCGTATTTTAAGGCCTGGTAACTGGAGAGTTATAATCAATATACAAAGACTGAATAATCAATCGTTCATTCCATTAAATCTCCTTTCCATTATGAGATATTCTCATTAACAAAAACACATTGCTAGCCACTAATTAGGAATTAAGCATTAACATTCGAAGCTTTCAAGTGACCTGAAGATGATGGTCATATAATGCTCACTTTCAGGCCTGTTAGTTCACAATCCCATCGTAAACTAGGGACATCCCGTCGTAAATTAGGGAAAGCCTATCGTAAATTAGGGAAATCCTATCGTAAACTGGGTACGTTCTATCATCAATACAGTAGATCCTATCAACAGCAACGCAAATGATTTTTATCCTCATATTATACCTGCCTAAACGTTAAGAAAATAACTGATGTTAAGGTTATACAATTCAAAATACGATAGTATAATTACAAACACTCTTCGAAATCCATACAGCTATGCGAAAATTCCAAGAACAAAACAGTGCTTCGATATCCAGAATAGAGTAAAGCATGGACAGCGAACACAGAAAAGATTAAATCTAATAAAGAAGCGAAGCCGCAACAAAAATAGGACTAAGAATACATCGCAGTAGAATAGAACTTGATTTATAAATGCTGAAAGTAAAAACTTTTTTGAAGGTAAAATCATTTTGCACAAGGCATTATTTGTGAATGAAAGAACAGTCGACAACATTGATGATATTCACAGTTTTATACGAACTATTCCCGAGGGATAAAACCTCAATGACTCGAGCATCACCAATGTTTACATACATTAAAAACGATTGCATGCTATGATTGAGAACAGCTGATAAAATACGCGAATAGCAGGAATAATAGACGGACATATGAGCAAATGGAGCGTACAACAAGCGAGGAATACCTGGCGCTGAGATATTATAAAAGTATAAGAATATAGACTCAGTCCTGCAAACTCGCTATCGCTTGGCATTGATCGAGCGTAATCAAATCTCCAATTGTTGCAAGAACCGCCGCTTTCGCTCAAATCTAAAGCGATTATTGTCTATCAAAAGAACAACCGAAGAATCAAGACCAGTCATGATTTGAGTCGAGCAACATTTAATTTAATGGAAAGTTACTATTTACTAAGTAACTTTTCATTAGAAACATGACAGTCGTAATTGATCCTAGGAGAAAAAACACTCTTTATTAATCGGTTTCTGATTCATTTGATTCTGTTCCGAAACTCCATTGTGTTTTTACTACGGAAGCAGTAACGTCACGATTACACATGCACGAGAAGACGTATTAAAACATACACAAAATACAGTCATACACTGTGAAAGAAAATCAAAACAATCGAGGTCGAGCTAGCATATCATCTAGCGCAAAGGTTTAAAATGCTTTCTAATCCACTAATGTACATTCTATTTTTAAGATATTTCTTATTCTACCTAAAAAATTCATGATAAAAAAATTCATTAGTAAGGCACACATTATACATCACGTTTCATGAAGAAATTTTGAAGCTCCTTATCAGTTCAACAAGTTACATAGGCACTGAATCACTTAGGCAAAATATATCAATCATCTTGACCATTTATTCCAATTTCAACTTCAGAAGGAATTGAATAAAGACATTAGGTCCCTCATACCAATCACATCGCACATAGGATTAATATACAGCAAATGATGATGGTTAGTCAGGACGATGGTTCACCACTACGACCACAGTGCGCAACCACGGCGATGGTCCGCCATCACGACCATTGTTCGCCACCACGACGATGGTTCACCACCACGACGATGGTTCACCACCACGACCATGGTTCACCATCACGACGATGGTTCGCCACCACGACCGTGGTGCACCACCACGACGATGGTTCGCCACTACGACCACGGTTCGCCACCGCGTTCAACATTGAAGCCTCGTTAAAGTAAGCCGTCGGCACCACATTCAGCGAGGTACTCGCAGCGCACGCAAATATAAATAGTAACTAAGCAACGCAGGTACGTCGATATGCACAGAAATGGCAATTTGTGACATGCATAATTTGTGACAAGTTGAAAGACAGCGCAATTAAATTATTTCTGAAATCAACATTCATAAACGGGCGAACATCAACAAACTCAAGGCGTTAATTCGATCCCAGTAGTCTAGCAGTCTAGCTTAATGATATTTGATGATGAATCGTTACAGAAGGGCTTAACAGACTAAATAAATAAATCATCGAATGATTGATCATTCCGTATCATCGTTGGAATCAACAGATGATACGAAAATTTTATTATGTAGCAAGCGATACTGAATTGAGATTGTTATATTTATCATTATTTCATGGAATATGGAATACAAAACACATCATATT
Source organism: Hyalella azteca (assembly GCF_000764305.2). Taxonomy (NCBI): domain Eukaryota; kingdom Metazoa; phylum Arthropoda; class Malacostraca; order Amphipoda; family Hyalellidae; genus Hyalella; species Hyalella azteca. The sequence continues at coordinate 47,070 of NW_025943907.1, read as the reverse complement.
TCCTTATGATAAACTGCCAGGGTTTATAACCTGCAGAGTGACCTGTAGATCGTGACCTGCAGAGTGACCTGTAGATCGTGACCTGCAAGTGTTGGCAGGTCAGGTGAGCAGCAGGTCGTGACTGAGATCAATGATGGCATCAATGAGAACCGTTGATGTTGTTGTTGATAGCGTTGGAGTTGATGTTGTTGATGTTGATGGCGTTGGGGTCAGCGTGGGGGTAGAGGGAAGAGGTCTGCAGTAATACTTGGGGCCGAGGGGGCTTCTCAGGAGCCTGTTCCCCCCAATCATTGAGGTTGTTCCCCAGACTCTGGGGACAAGACCGGCGCATGAGCCACCCACGTGAGGAGGAATATTTTGGAACGCCTCCACGCAATTCTACGTTCACAATCACGACAGTTAATTATAATGCAAGTAACTTTGCCTATGAGGGATGGAGGCATGCATGATAGGTCTGAAGACCGAGCTGGTGTCTTATTCCAGTGTCACTGGATTCATTTGATCCAGTGGATAGACACTAGATTCAGTGTTTAATCAAATTCCAGTGACACTGTGATAGTTAACTTAGGATGTAAAAAACTATAAATTCTAATAGCATCGTGCATAATCTGTATATGAGGAACCAGAATCTGCTTACAGGACTTTGATTGGGGCTCAATTTAATAATGAAATAGAATAGTGTTCAAATAATGACGAGAATGAATGAAAATTTATTTATATAATAAATTCATTTGCTCTGCATCACTCGGACAAGTTTTGTACTACACCGCTAACACATTAATTAAGACAAATATTTAATTAATAAACTTCAACATAACAATATTAAATTCCAGCAAGTTAATATGCAACAAACACATAAACTGCAACAAAAATCTCATATATATAAGCAAGTTACCGATGTGATGCGGCAAGAGACGCGTCCCGGGGACTCGTGTACAGACGCCGTCTTCTTCTTTACAGGGAGCGGCGGCGGGACGTCCGTAGCAGGACACGGACCTGAACATACGATTTCGCTGCAATTATTAATGGTTTCATGAATTAAATTAACCCCGTTGACTGGAAATAGAGTTTCATGTATAAAAAAACTACAAATTTTATTAACTATCCACAAAAATAGGAGTTTCAGTAACACTAAGAAGATATAATAATTGGCACAGTTTCAGCCAGGAAAGCTGAAATAAGATATATAATACCAGATAATCAAAGAAGGTATAGGTACTATGAAATATGATAGGTTTTTATGTAAAATATCATATAAGCAAATTTGTTTATACTTGTACGAGAATTGCAAAAGACGTTTCTTTAAATTGAACCACAATTTGGCAGGTAAAAATTGTAAATAGATAACTTTCAACGAGGAGTGAAGCTGCTAACGTTTTCCCCAGTATCTTTGATGATATTAAGCGATAAGTTATGACCCTACCATTATATTCACTCAACTTCATATTCAACCACAGAAAAAAAAACATATAATCCTTCATTCCTTCCACAGTGTACACTCAGAGGAGTGAGCGACATCTGGTCAAAAAGGCGATGCACTTCTTCCCATGTGTTAGTCATGCTGACCTGGGGCCATACTTTCAAAACTCGATAAGTGAACGTAAGTACTTACGCTCTATTTTCTTGTCTATGATTGGTGGATTTTGCTTGATAGGCCGCCAATGATTGGCTGATGAACTTACGATCTCTTTAACTTTTTTTGAAAGTATAGGCCCAGCAATGTAGCTTATCAGTGCCTCGAGCAGAAAGTGTGCCGCTATTTGGACACTATGACCTATTCTTTTTTTAGTGTATAGAGAACATCTGGTACAGTCAATAGCATTTTCGTCCCCACAGTGCGATCACAGCCATCGCAAACGTCAAATTAAATACAATTATACACTCAAAGCAATGAATGAGACTTAGGTCAAACATCGCAATACTTTTTTTGCGCTTTTGTGAATCATCCTGATAAAGTTTGGCCAGGCTAATATGTGTATCAGTGCAACGTGTGGGTCACTATTTTGACAATATGACCCAGTCATTTTTCCGAGCGTACATAGTGAAGGGCACAAAGCAGAGACATATTTATCAGACGACTTAATTAATAAATTACATAGTGAAGTGTGAAGCATATTTATCACAAGGGTTAGCTAGTAGGTTGAACACAAAATCAATCAGATGAAAACATTAATTGCTCATACAGTGCATCGCCCAACGAGAGATATTCTTATCCTCTTGTAAAATAATATCAGAGTGCATGCAGAACATTCCGATAAAGACGAATAAAATCACGTACACGACTTTAGAGATTGCTGGCGCGCAATCACCGCAAGCAACGAGCGGAGCGGCCGCAATCACCGCAAGCAACGAGCGGAGCGGCCGCAATCACCGCAAGCAACGAGCGGAGCGGCCGCAATCACTGCAAGCAACGAGCGGAGCGGCCGCAATCACCGCAAGCAACGAGCGGAGCGGCCGCAATCACCGCAAGCAACGAGCGGAGCGGCCGCAATCACCGCAAGCAACGAACGGAGCGGCCGCAATCACCGCAAGCAACGAGCGGAGCGGCCGCAATCACCGCAAGCAACGAGCGGAGCGGCCGCAATCACCGCAAGCAACGAGCGGAGCGGCCGCAATCACCGCAAGCAACGAGCGGAGCGGCCGCAATCACCGCAAGCAACGAGCGGAGCGGCCGCAATCACCGCAAGCAACGAGCGGAGCGGCCGCAATCACCGCAAGCAACGAGCGGAGCGGCCGCAATCACCGCAAGCAACGAGCGGAGCGGCCGCAATCACCGCAAGCAACGAGCGGAGCGGCCGCAATCACCGCAAGCAACGAGCGGAGCGGCCGCAATCACCGCAAGCAACGAGCGGAGCGGCCGCAATCACCGCAAGCAACGAGCGGAGCGGCCGCAATCACCGCAAGCAACGAGCGGAGCGGCCGCAATCACCGCAAGCAACGAGCGGAGCGGCCGCAATCACCGCAAGCAACGAGCGGAGCGGCCGCAATCACCGCAAGCAACGAGCGGAGCGGCCGCAATCACCGCAAGCAACGAGCGGAGCGGCCGCAATCACCGCAAGCAACGAGCGGAGCGGCCGCAATCACCNATGCCACTCATGTTTCTGAGTGTATGAGTAGCACAACTCACGTCCTCGGTGATGGCGACAGGCTGCTGCTGGGGGGCAGCGTGGGAGGCGAAGAACTGGCTCGCCGTCACGCTGCTGTCGCGCCGCCATAAATTCCTGTACGACATTTACAACTTCTTTAACATTCAACATTACACCTTAGAATATTTATAATTAAGACTTAACATTCAACATTACACCTTAGAAAATATATAATTAAGAGTTAACATTCAACATTACACCTTAGAAAATATATAATTAAGAGTTAACATTCAACATTACACCTTAGAATATTTATAATTAAGACACGGGTTAACAGTAAAACTATAGCAAAAAAATAGTGCTCCGAAGTTTAGCAAATTAGTAATAATATTACTAATATTATCAATAAGATAATAATTATTATAATATTATAAGGATAATCATAATAATAACATTAATAATGATGATAATAATAATATTGTAATAAATAATATTGATAATAATGGGAATGAAAGCCATTGATCGCTTTAGCAATGCCGATGCATGAAGGAACTTAGTCGTTGATGTGAGCATAAATATACCGAGTTACTGTGTATAAATAGACAAAATACTGTATATAAATAAAGAACTTCATACTAACTACTAATACAGAGCTACTCTGTATAAATAAACAGAACTACTCTGTATAAATCTACAAAATTACATTGAATAACAAATCTACAGAAATACTCTGTGTAAATCTGTTTACTTCCCTGTTAAAGTCTGTTCATGTGTTTATTTACAAAATTTACTTGGAAACCTTCAACTAATTTAGCCTTTGTAGGCATCAGCAATGTAAATACATTACACTAAGACACTCACTACACGCCATTTTGACGAACACTACACCCTGGAACACGCGCTACACACCACACACTATACACTGGAACACACACTACACACCAAACACCACACACTTCACACTATACCCTGAAAACCACGCTACACACCACACACTATTCCCTGGAACACACTCTACACACCACAAACTACACACTATACCCTGAAACACAGACTACACACCACACACCAAACACTACACACCACACACTACACAGCACCTGGCGGAGCTCAAGATCTTGGAGGACTTGGCGCGCCCCATGGTGCCGTAGCCGGTGGAGCTCCCGACGCTGAGGCGGTTCGAGTTGCTGGCGGGACTGTCCGAGATATAATATATGTGAATAAATTTTATAAGGATTCGTGAATAGACTAAAGACTTGTGAATAAAATACGAGGCGAGTACGAGTTGGCAATAAGAGTTATGTGAAAATATTCCTATAGTATTCATTAATATGAGTAAAATTCAATGCCGGCAAAAATTAAAGGCAGATTTGACGGTAAGCAAAGCTTTATAAAATAATGTGAACGCGATGATAAATTCTGAGCAGAACGTTGAAGAAATCTTACGCTTAACGTATGAATTAAAATGTGTAAAAAAATTTTGAAGTCACGAATGAGAATCATTAAAATATTAAGTAGATAATAAATAACCACTACTACCCGAGCTTCAACTTGGAAGAACTTTGAAAAAATCAAACTCAAATTTGTATCCGCAAACTAGGGTAGGAACTTTAACCTCTTGCGGACTGCATAGTTTCATAATTAATGTCAGTATTTGGACAATACGACCCATTAAGCATAGTTTCATAAATAGAGTCAGTATTTGGACAATAAGACGCATTAATTTCTGAGAGAGACGTACTCGTGAGGGCGGGGGTTGAGGGAGCCCCGAGACCCGCTGAGGCTGCCATCGACGCTCGTCTGCCGCACCGCCGGCGCCGCCCGCAGCGCCCGCACCTTCACGCCGATGTCTGGCAGCGCCTGCAGTCAGTTATCATTATTAGTTGTGAGATAATCAGTTATGATTAGGAGTTGTAAGATAATCTATTATAATTATTAACTGTGAGATGATTGATTTTGATTAGGAGTTATAATATAGTCAATTACGATTATTAATTGTACGATGATTGATTATGATTATGAGTTGTAAGATAATCAGTTATGATTATGAGTTGTAAGAAAATCAATTATGATTATGAGTTATAAGATAGTCGATTATGATTATGAGTTATAAGATCATCAATTGTTTATGAGTTATGATACATTCAATTATAATTGTATCGGCAATTATGTGATTGCCTGCCTTCATGAAGGCGGGTGCACCGAACGGTTAATGCATTTGATTGTGAATCATAATATCTGATAATAATAATCATGTATATTGTGTGAACAATCATTCACAACTTAGACACTCGCTTCTTCCAAAAACTTCAGTTTCGTTATGAGGGGCAAGCCAGCCTTCCAATAGGCCGTGTTCACCGTTAAATTTTAGCAACTAGGACCATTGACTCGGACCAATGATTTGGACCATTGACTTGTACCATTGACTAAGATAAGAAAACGATGTGTTACCGTTTTACGGTAACACATGAATATTATTATTATATTATTTATTATATTCAGATACTATCGCACCTGAATTCCACACCCTGATATTATTCTCGAATAATTTAGCGTAGGTACAATAAACTAAGAATGCCTAAAACCTTTAAAAACACACCGCACTGCAACCGTAACAAATTATAAAGCAAATCTTAGATAAAGTTTTTGACTTCAATTAAAAATTAGGCTAGAATTGCAGCCTTGCATTGCTCAAATCATTAAAGTTTGACCAAAATTCCTACTTTTCAAATTTTGAATTTCTGAATTTTTAACCTGTTATTCTTGACGTTTAACTTTAAATTTCTCAGCCAATTCAAAAGGAACTCACTGTTTTTACGTATTTTTTGGCAATATATATTTTAGCCTGCCCGTATTTCTTGAAAATGGGACCTACTGCTTCTCCGTATTTCTCGTTAATGGCCTTCTATATATATATATATATACTACTATATATATATAATATACTATATATTTTACTTTGCCTTTATTTTTTTTAAATGCGACCTACTATTTCTCCATATTTTTTGGTAATATATATTTCAGCCTGCCCGTATTTCTTGTAAATGTAACTCACAGCTTCTCCGTATTTCTCAGTAATGGCCTTCTTCATGTTGGTGAACATAGAGAGCATGTGCCAGTGCAGCTGCATCATGTCGTCATCAACGCGGTCCTGGTGCACCATCATGCCCAGCTCCACCAGCGGCATCTGCAAGTGCAATAATTCCTTTAATATTAACATCATAATCAATTCAGTTAATTAATAGTTGATCAGTAGCATGTTTATTAAAAACTGATATCTGAAATTTATGTTTATCATTTGTCGGATTGCATAGATATGAATGTACCAAGACTAGGTATGCCTGTAACGTCTTAAAATTATGCAGTCTTACTATAGTTCGTGAAAATGTAATGCTGATGTAATGATATATATTTTAAGTAATGATATACCGGTACACAAATAAAAGTTATAGTATGCACACAATAACCCCGAAACAATGGCAAAATGCTACTATAATATACTGACTATATAGTGTAGGAATTTAGAAATAATAATAGCGAAATATTTGAACTGGTTTACACATCAGCAAAAAAACTGCTAAGGCTAAAACGAATTATTTCGTCATTAAATAAAATTTTGGTCCAGCAACTCACCATGTCCCGGATGAGAGCCTTCAGTTGGTCCAGCAACTCACCATGTCCCGGATGAGAGCCTTCATTTGGTCCAGCAACTCACCATGTCCCGGATGAGCGCCTTCAGTTGGTCCAGCAACTCAGCGTCCTCAGGATGAGCTTCAAGGTACGCGTCTTGCAGGAACGCCTGCAATAATGTCATCAAATATCATCATTACTATTTGATAGGAACGAACTGTTATTTGTTTGTCTGGCTCGAGTCTGAGTTATTGTACACATACGTCCTTCAACGTGACACAAAATTTAGCGTAAAAAAAAAAATTAGTTATCATAGTAAAAATATCTCAATTCAAGTAAATAAAGTAATATATGAAAATCATATATTATTGAGTTGTGCTCCGATGTGCCCCCTGTACACATCGGAGGTTTGAATGAGCGCAGAATTATTTTGTACAACCTGTTCATTATTCACCATTAAACAGTTTTCTACCATAATGGCACACTGTATACTTATTGTCGAGATCTCTTATGACGTCATCATTTCGTAACAGGCCCTTCAACCATTTAATGAGGCAGACCAGCTAATGAGGTTAACTTTCTCATAATTAGCTAATGTTTATCTAACAAGGCAGACCAGCTAATGGGGCAGACCAGCTAACAGCTAATGAGGCACCCCAGCTAACAGCTAATGAGGCGCTCTAATGAGGCACTCTAATGAGGCAGACCAGCTAACAGCTAATGAGGCACACTAATGAGGCAGACCAGCTGGCAGCTAATGAGGCCCACTAATGAGAGCCACCTTCTCATAATTAGCTATGCCCCCCATGACGGCGGCGTCGACGATGCCATTAAGCTCGCGCGTGAGGCTGTCTAGCGCGTGCTGCTGGGGGTGCAGCTCGTGGGACACGACCAGGTCCTCGAGAGCCTTGTTCTTGGCGCGCATCTGGTCAATGGCGTACTCCAGGGGCCGCAGCTTCACGGTCTTGGTCGATACGCAGGGGAAACAACGCAGGATTCCTGCACAATTTTGGTATTATTGTAGATTTATTGTAGGATAATTATATGATAACAATAGGATATTTATAGGATGTTTGTTCCTGGAGCGCATCTGGTCGCACCGCAGGATTCCTGCAGAATTTTAGAATAACTTTAGATTCATTTTAGAATAATGATAGGATAACAATAGGATATTCATAGGATGTTTGTTCTTGGAGAGCATCTGGTCACACCGCAGGATTCCTGCATAATTTTAGTATTATTTTAGATTCATTTTAGAATAATGATAGAATAACAATAGGATAACAATAAGATATTCATAGGATGTTTGTTCTTGGAGCGCATCTGGTCGCACCGCAAGATTCCTGCAAAATTTTAGTATCATTTTAGATTTATTTTATAACAATTATAGGATGAAAATAGGATATTTATAAGATGTTTCTTCTTGGAGGGCATCTGATCCATGTGTAGTTAAGTAGCCGCAAAGTGTTAGCAAAAGAAGAGTTACGAGAGAAGAGTTGATGTTGAAAGAGTTCTGGAAAAAGAGATCGGAGGTTTGAATGAAGCGAAACACTTAAGAAAAATATCCATTCAAGAGGAAGAAATGTTTAGCATAAATAATAGAAATAGAAATGTAATAAAAGTATTGCAAGCTTCAATCACACACCATATATGAATGAGGGTATGATAGTCATACCAGGTAGAGGTAGATGACACCAAGTAGACAAGTAGATCATACCCGGTAGGTCGTAGGTGAGAGTGAGGGTAGTTCTCTCGACACAGAGGGTAGCGAACTCGTTATCCTTGATCCTAATGCCCTCGTGGTAGGGGCGCGAGTACATGAACTTGCGGACCATGTTGTGCAGGTAGAACTTGCGGATGTGCTGCGACACTCCCGGGCTCGTGAACTTGTTCTCCGTCACCACGCAGTCAACTTTGTTAACTTGAATGTCTGGAAAAAACGAGAAAACATTGAAATTTTTTGCGATACATGTCAAAAATTTTTGGAATTAGGAATATTATGACCGAAGAAAAGAAGCAAACTTACAAATTTTGCCCAGGAATTACTGTATGGGGAATATTGTAAAAGGGAAAACATACCTAACTACAGATCAAGACAACTATAACATGGAATGCGTGAATAAACTAAATTTAAACTACCTACTATAACATGAATATGTTCATTGACTTTTAACGAGTTAACATTAAATAGATGCTGGCATGCAAGATAGTTTTTTTCTAAGAGCCGTTTTTCTTGGAAGAGCCGTTTTTTGTAAGAGCAATTTTTTTGTAAGAGCTATTTTTGTTGTCGTCGTCAAGTATATGAAGTTCATTGTTACCCTGGCCACAAAGATAATAGGCCAAGAGTTTAGTCACTAATGAGCTTTTAAATTTATTTCTGGTGACCAAGAGATACAAACACCTCAGTCTCGTGTCATGGACACCATCTTGTTAATTGTAGAACCAAAATTTGATATCAGATCTTTAAGTGCTATTTATGAATTAATTATATGATAATCATAACCGCTCTAATTGCAATATCATTCAAAATATTGCAATTAGAGCGGTTATGATTATCATATAATTAATTCATAAATAGCACTTAAAGATCTGATATCAAATTTTGGTTCTACAATTACCAAGCTGGTGTCCATGACACGAGACTGAGGTGTTTGTATCTCTTGGTCACCAGAAATAAATTTAAAAGCTAATTAGTGACTAAACTCTTGGCCTATTATCTTTGTGGCCAGGGTAACAATGAACTTCATATACATGACGACAACAAAAATAGCTCTTACAAAAAAAATTGCTCTGACAAAAAACTGCTCTTCCAAGAAAAACGGTTCTTATAAAAGAACGGTTCTTATGAAAAAATGGTTCTTATGAAAAAATGGTTCTTATAAAAAACGGCTCTAATAAAAAAATGGCTCATATCAAAAACGGCTCTTATAAGAAAACTGCCCAATCTTGATCTTGGCGCAACTATAAGATGAAGAGCGTCTTACATAACCAGGGGTACGAGGATGCTTGATGAACTCTTGGCGTATAGCAATAATAATAATAATAATAAAAATAGAAGCCCCACATATCAGCGATCAGGTTAACCTAAATCAAATACGAATCTCCTGCCGATTCTAACATCCTTCAGAGTCCGTCCTAAAGCTCACGGAAATTAACATAAAAATGGAAGGGAAAAAATTCCCCGTCACATGTTACTAACAATGAGAGAAGTGACTTTGTTGAAGAACCTCTCACTCTCGTCAGCCACACTGAGCTGACACTGAGGCTAGTCAGGCTCACATCCTACTCGTCAGCACACTGAGCTGACAGGCTAGTCAGGCTCACATTGTTCAGCTGATTCCTTCTTTTCCTTCTCAGGCTCCTCGAGTTTGGTCAGGAGCTCGGCGTCAGGGAACTGGTCCAGGAGGCGAGTCTGGAACTCCGTCAGGCGCTCGAAGCTGTGCCCCCGGTACACGAATACCTGCACATTGTCCATCATTTCAACACAGGCGTATTTACCAATTATTTTGTCAGCCACACTGAGCTGACAGGCTAGTCAGGCTCACATCCTTCTCTCGTCAGCCACACTGAGCTGACAGGCTAGTCAGGCTCACATTGTTCAGCTGATTCCTTCTTTTCCTTCTCAGGCTCCTCGAGTTTTGTCAGGAGCTCGGCGTCAGGGAACTGGTCCAGGAGGCGAGACTGGAACTCCGTCAGGCGCTCGAAGCTGTGCCCCCGGTACACGAATACCTGCACATTGTCCATCATTTCAACACAGGCGTATTTACCAATTATTTAAACCATACCTGCGCATCTATCAATTAGTAAAGCCTTCCTGCACATACATTAATTACTTAAATAATACCAGCGCTGACAATTATTTTAAAAAAACTGCCTTCAACTTTATGATGGATATAAACCACTTTGCCAGATACATAAGGAAAATTACTACTCCCTTGACGTATTTCGTTTAGAATTAACAACATTAAATTAAAGTCAAGTCAAGACAAAAAAAAAAACATTTGTACCTTATTTTGCACCTGAATTACAGCAAAAATAACTACTAAAAGTTGGCCCGTTATTAATTTTAAAGAGAATTAAATCAGATCCCAGTTAAAATAGATGCCACATTCAACAGAAAAAAAGACAAATCTCATATGCACCAGACTGTATATCATCAGGGTTACCACAACCATAATCCAAATCTATTAACTGTAATTGCAGTTAATTCATTCCAAATATTCTCACCTTGTTCTGCAAGAAGCCAGGGAATCCTTTTCCGTAGTAAGCGACCCTGAAATATTCAGGCTCAGGTCGCACCTTCGTAGGGTCGGTGATGCTGGCGTAGCACACGGCCATTCTGCTCAGCAGCATCGACAGCTTCGTGTAATCCATGAGCTTCTCTTCGTAGTGCTTCATGAGCTCCTTGCAACGCTCCAGGGCACATTCGTACATCTGCAGAAATCATGGGCAAAGTTTGAATCATAATTTTCAAGACACATTCGTACATCTGCAGAAACCAAACGCAAAGTTTGGATCACAATTTTCAAGATACATTCGTACATCTGTAACAACCAAGGGCAAAGTTTGAATCATAATTTTCAAGACACATTCGTACATCTGTGGAAACCAAGGGCAAAGTTCGAATCATAATTTTCAGGCCGCATTCGCACATTAAGCTAAACAACGAGAGCAAATGTGTTCGAAATTTTCAGGCGTCTAACCTTTGAATGTACAATATTTGTAGGATTTTTTTATTTACATGAAGTGCAACACACTATTTTGATCTGTTATTAATTTCTATATCAAACTAAGTGATCGATTAAATATGCAAAAAATGTAATGTACCTATACAAATAAATTGTTTAGGTACATATGATATAATACTTACATGAATTTTATTGTATCCTGAATATAATTATAATTTTATTATAGACAAAATAGAGAACATTCAAATCTTCTATACAGTTTCTCCACGAACAGCTTTACGACTGACTATTAAACAAATTTGAAATCTTCTCATGGGTAAATTAAAAAAAAATTGAAATTAAATCAATCAAAGATGAACTAAGTACCTATACAATGAATCAAAATTATTAATAAAATAAAAATCATTGCCACACATGAGACGCGAAATCTCTCACATTTCCGTTCTCCATGAGCTTGTTGATTTCTGTGTTATTACGAGTATTAATTAGAATTAGAGTCACGTGTAATCTAGACTCTCATATTTCCGTTCTCCATGAGCTAATTGATTTCTATGTTATTACGAGTATTAATTAGAATTACAGTCACGTGTAATCAAGCTTCTCACATTTCCGTTCTCCATAAGCTTGATAATTTCCTGGTACAACCTCTCCTTGAGCTCGTCATGGTACTTTGCTTGAGGAAATAGCCGGGACCTGAGGGCGGCTGGGAGCTTCACATGGTCCCACTTGAGGATCTTCGCGTGCTCGTAGTAAGCGAAGCCAGCTTCTGTGGAGTTGCCTGCGCTGAGGTGCAGCGTTACGAGCTTGTCGATGTAGCGAACGTACAGCTCAGTGTTTCTAAAGCCCGAGTAAAAGTCCTGCAAGAAAAATGTACATTATAATTTTTTCTTTAGAGCTCATAGGTTCTGGGGGGAAGAGGCATGAAATCTACAATAATATCGAGATGTAGTGAACGTAGAGCTCAGTGTTTCTAAAGCCAGAGTAAAAGTCCTGCGAGAAAAACGTACATTATAATTTTTTCTTTAGAGCTCATAGGTTCTGGGGGGAAGAGGCATGAAATCTGAAATACCTAATATCGAGATGTAGTGAACGTACAGCTCAGTGTTTCTAAAGCTCGAGTAAAAGTCCTGCGAGAAGAACGTACATTATAATTTTTGCTTTTGAGCTTATAGGTTCTGGGAGCAATAAACATGACATCTAAAATAATATCGAGATGTAGTGAACGTAGAGCTCCGTTTTCCTAAACCCTGAGTAAAAGCGCTGTAGGGAAAACGTATTTCTTAATCTTTGCATGATGATTACAACGAAATATAAAAATATATTGAGACGTATTAAACAATCAACTGACTTATTTCTTTCAACTGGCTTTGGTAGATAACAAAAGCAAATTTCCAAAAGACTTTTCATTCAAGTTTTCAATCAAACTAAGACAAACCAACATCCCGGAAACGTGCTCGATGTCACAACCGACGTCATCACGTGACGTATCACCAAGTTTTCGTCTGAAATTTTTTCCGGGTGGGACTGCGAAAATTCTGGGCAGGCGCATAGAATCAATCAAAATTTCAGGAAACAATTCTGCTATCTTACTGGTCTTCAAGCAAACGTTTACAATTTGAATTAAATAATAAAAAAACTAGTGTAATTAACAAGAAATATAAAAGCGAGGACTTACAAGGAGATAGACAGTGCAGCACATGCGGGTCTCCACTGAGTGCACCGGAGACTGCACGATCGAGCGGTACTGCAGCAGACACTTCAGCTGCTTCGTGATAGTGCTCACGAACCTGAACATGTACGCAAATATCTATGAGAAATATCTACTTAAACTGAATACATACACACATATAAGTATGAAAAGTGAAAACATACACACAAATATGAAAGAAAAGTGAACAAATACCCACAAATATGTATGAAAACTGAACACATACATAGAAATACGTGGAGAAATGTGTACGAAAATTCAAGTCTATATGATCGGGCTCACGAACCTGGCCACACACACAAATGTGTCTGAGAAACATGCACGGAAATTTAAGTGATAGTGATCAGGCTACCGAACCTGACCATAAACCGAAATATTAGAAACACATCAATAAGTAACATCATTTTAATAAATTGTACAGCAATTGCGAGTATTTAAGGAGACAAGGTTCATTAAAGTCTCACTTTACGCCCGGCACAACGAACCGCAACCAACGTTGAAACTTTTATATTAGAACTAATATTATAAGTAGAAACACCATAAGATATTTGCAGCATTTAAGGTCTCAATGGTTCACTAAAGGCACAATCAAGACTCACCTCCCGCCCGGCACGGCGAGGGTAGGGTGTTCCTCGAACCGCGCACCCCACGTTGAAACTTTTATATTAGAACTAATATTATAAGCAGAAACACCATTAGACATTTGCAGCATTTAAGGTCTTAATGGTTCACTAAAGGCACAATTAAGTCTCACCTCCCGCCGGGCACGGCGAGGGTAGGGTCCTTCTCAAAGAGCGCCCCCAGGATGCTGGAGAACACGTCGCTGTAGTGGTCGTCTCCCCGGCCTTGTACGACCAGGTGGTCGAGCTTCACTAGCACCTCCGTCTCAAACTAACAACCATAGAAATATATTAATTACCCCTACATACAATGATTTATAATTCATTAATTATTGTTACCAAAGCTATTACACCAGAGGCAATATTCTTCATGTGAGTAATGGTACCTATATAAGCCCTCACACGCAATTATGTTAAGCAGATAGTTACACTGGTATACTACATGCTACAATACTAGTCGCCATCATTATCGAAGACTCTGATGACTAATACTCGCAGCATCTACTCCACTAATGACAGAGCAGCTACATACTCTAACGTTTTTTTAACAATTTCTAGTATAATTATATAATATAACTATCTCAAACGAAAAGCACCGGATTTTAAAAATTATCTCTGATGGATGATAAATACTTCCGTAAATTCACACCATCGCCCCAAAGTTTAAAACTCACGACATCAAAGTTTCCCTTGACATTAAAGTTTCTAGAGTGGCCTGATGGTTAATACTTCCATAAATTCACACCAACAACCCTGAGTATGAACTCACGACATCAAAGTTTCCCTTGACATTAAAGTTTCTAGAGTGGCCTGATGGTTAATACTTCCATAAATTCACACCAACAACTCACGATATCAAAGTTTCCCTTGACATCAAAGTTTCTAGAGTGGCCTGATGGTTAATACTTCCATAAATTCACACCAACAACCCTGAGCATAAACTCACGATATCAAAGTTTCCCTTGACATTGAAGTTTCTAGAGTGGCCTGATGGTTAATACGGTACTTCCATAAATTCACACCAACAACCCTGAGTATAATACTAACGATATCAAAGTTTCCCTTGACATTAAACTTTCTAGAGTGGCCTGATGGTTAATACTTCCATAAATTCACACCAACAACCCTGAGTATAAACTCACGATATCAAAGTTTCCCTTGACATTGAAGTTTCTAGAGTGGCCACCGGAGCCGACGGTGGAGTAGTACTCAGAGCGGAGCATGTCGAAGAGCAGCGGGATGGTGAGACGCCGCAGCTCAGGCTGGGGGATAAGCGTCATCTCCAGCACTGATGCCACCAAGCCCTCGTCACCCTTATCCTTGTCACCCGCTCTCACCACGTCCTGCTTATCTCTGTCGTCCGATCTCACGATGAAGGATACCTTGTGGGCTCCTGCAAATATACAAGATCTTGTGGTGTCCTACAAACATAAATAAAACATTGCAGATTCCTGAGCAGAAATGACTTATTAAGCTGTTTGGCTCAGCACACGAATATGGGGATCAACGAAACGTCCTCTTGCCAGTTCTCATTTGGCCTCTCGATGAACGAGACCTTGCAAGTTCTTCTGTTAAGAGTTGTATAGTTTATAGTTGCTCATTGTTATTAGATAAAAACACGTGTAAATCAATAAGTTCGGACATAGATTGGTCAATAAAACACCAGCAATGTAATAACACCAGCAATATATCTCACTGTTATTCGATTAAAAAAATACACTTAGCGCAATAATAACAATAACAATATTTGTTTCTTATTATACAAGGCTGACCGAGCAGGTGCCACATTTCGTTGAACTGCTCAGCGGCAATCTTGCGCATGTCGCCGTACGCGCTCCTGATGGCGTTACGCTTGCTCACCACGAAGATGTTCTCCAGCTGCAGCGCTGGCTGAACAGTGAAAGATACNGACACTTATAAAAGCGCACAGCTTGCACTAAAACAGGGACGTGTTTACAGACAACACGCTTGGTTGGACTGTATCTCAAATCACCTATACAAAAAAAAAATGTTTTACAAAGTAAAACCTTCTAGGATAGAATAAGCGTTTCAATTAAATGCGCATTTTTAAGAACTCGTTTGGGATACAAGTTGTAAGTTATGCCAATGAACGTGTATAATATATTATAGGAATACGAATACATGTATATTCGTCCTTAAAGGAAACAGGCATCAAACGGCACATGGATTGTCTGGCATTGCACGGCGCGTGAGGGCTGAGGAATTTATGAAGTGTTAAAGAGAACCGGGGGTAAACCAGCCTAAGTGATGGAAAATCAGTCATATTAGACGGGTAAACTGGGTGTAAACCAGCCCAAGTAGTGGGGCAAATCAGTCAAAGTGGTGACGTCAACTGGGGGGTAAATTAGCCCAAGTGGTGGGGTAAACTAGCGCAAACAGAAATGGCTACACAAATTTAGTAATACAAAAACTTTTAGTGTCACTCATACAAAAATGAATGGGCCGTGATGAAAAATGATAGTCCAAATACCCTAACAAAATTCGGGGTATGCTTCAGCGTCTTCCCCAGAGTTGCTATGTTCGCGTTAGAGTTATTCTGGGTCAGTTGGCCATCTGATCGCAATCAGCGACTATAGTCAGAACCTCCTGGCCGATTTTATGGTCTCCTGAGAGTAGGGCAAGAGTTGGCAGAATCCCCTCAGTCCCCTCACCAGGCTCTGGTAGCCGTCTGATTTGGGGACCGGAATGTAGACCAAAAAGCGGACATAGAGAAGCTGATTTACGTTCGGCCCGAGTCCTAGGCGGTTCCTAATGCAGGCTCGCCACCAGCTAAAAATTTTGATAGGGTAATGACACATTTTGTCCACTTAGCACTGATACGCCATTTTGCCGAGCAAAACTGGGTCAGGATGACCAATACAAGGGCAAAAATTGTATCGTTATTCGGACAAGAACTCACTTATTTTTCCTGGTGAGTTTAGAGTTGCTAACAGGAAACACTCAAAGGATACAACAGAATGACAGGATACACTCACTGGTTGAGCAGCAAGGTGAGCTGAGTCCAGTCCGGCTTGAAGATGGTCCTGTCGAGCAGACTGCTCACGGTGAGCACCAGTTCGCTCACAAGACTCGAGTGCTCACGGAAGAACGCGTGCAAATCGGCGGCACCCATCTGCCGCACGATGTCCATCAGCACGACCACGTAGCCGCTCTGTCCATCACAATTGTACATCAATAACATTACTTGATTATGAACAACATAGCAGCCACCCTGATGATTTACATAATTGATAATCGAGTTCATTATTTGATTAGAACAACATCGTTGCCACCCTGAGGTAATACATAATCAAATTCATTATTCGATTAGAACCAACGTTGTTGTTGTCACAGCTAATGATACGAACAGCATCATTGCTGGGAACAGTTGCGATGAGGACTCCAAAGGACTGAGGACTTCTTGGACTCCGAGTCCTCAACAATGAGGACTTCTGAGATCATGATTGACTAAATCGCTTATTTAACAAGTTTCAAAAAGTTCACTATATCATCATCGGAGAAAACGTTTCGGAGTCCAGTTCTATCGTCAGTTCAAGGATATTAGAGTAACGTTCAAGAGTAGTACTTGTGTTCAAGGATTTTAAAGTAACAATGGAGCTGGACTCCGAAACGTTCTATTTGTGAGGGCTGAGGAATTTATGAAGTGTTAAAGAGAACCGGGGGTAAACCAGCCTAAGTGGTGGGGTAAATCAGTCAAAGTAGTGAGGTAAACTGGGTGTAAACCAGCCCAAGTAGTGGGGCAAATCAGTCAAAGTAGTGAGGTAAACTGGGGGTAAATTAGCCCGAGTGGTAGGGTAAACTAGCGCAAACTTGCAGGGAGCAGATATGGCTACATAAATTTAATAATACAAAGACTTTTAGTGTCACTCATACAAAAATGAATGGGCCGTGATGAAAAATTATAGTCCAAATAATGACGCATATTGTTCACTTAACACTGATACGCCATTTTGCCGAGCAAAACTGGGTCAGGATGACCAATATAAGGGCAAAAATTGCATCGTTATTCGGACAAGAACTCACTTATTTCTCTTGATGGGTTTCGAGTTGCTAACAGGATACACTCACAGGATACGACAGGTTGACAGGATACACTCACAGGATACAACAGGATGACAGGATACACTAACAGGATACAACAGGATGACAGGATACACTCACAGGATACGACAGGATGACAGGATACACTCACAGGATACGACAGGTTGACAGGATACACTCACAGGATACAACAGGTTGACAGGATACACTAACAGGATACAACAGGATGACAGGATACACTAACAGGATACAACAGGATGACAGGATACACTAACAGGATACAACAGGATGACAGGATACACTAACAGNAACTCACTTATTTTTCCTGGTGAGTTTAGAGTTGCTAACAGGAAACACTCAAAGGATACAACAGAATGACAGGATACACTCACTGGTTGAGCAGCAAGGTGAGCTGAGTCCAGTCCGGCTTGAAGATGGTCCTGTCGAGCAGACTGCTCACGGTGAGCACCAGTTCGCTCACAAGACTCGAGTGCTCACGGAAGAACGCGTGCAAATCGGCGGCACCCATCTGCCGCACGATGTCCATCAGCACGACCACGTAGCCGCTCTGTCCATCACAATTGTACATCAATAACATTACTTGATTATGAACAACATAGCAGCCACCCTGATGATTTACATAATTGATAATCGAGTTCATTATTTGATTAGAACAACATCGTTGCCACCCTGAGGTAATACATAATCAAATTCATTATTCGATTAGAACCAACGTTGTTGTTGTCACAGCTAATGATACGAACAGCATCATTGCTGGGAACAGTTGCGATGAGGACTCCAAAGGACTGAGGACTTCTTGGACTCCGAGTCCTCAACAATGAGGACTTCTGAGATCATGATTGACTAAATCGCTTATTTAACAAGTTTCAAAAAGTTCACTATATCATCATCGGAGAAAACGTTTCGGAGTCCAGTTCTATCGTCAGTTCAAGGATATTAGAGTAACGTTCAAGAGTAGTACTTGTGTTCAAGGATTTTAAAGTAACAATGGAGCTGGACTCCGAAACGTTCTATTCGATGAAGATTTGGAATTTTTGTGCCATTTACCTGCTTAAATTTCGAGGACTTGCAAACCCGAGAGCGGATGTAATAAAATATTTAATCTGCATGCACGACAAGGACCATGAAAACCGTTACGTAAAAATTCGTAGGTAATAGAATATTTCTTCACTCGGAAGCACAGCAAATGATCATATTGCATCTTGATGACCGTTCCGCAAAAATTAATAGTTAATATTTTTTAACTAGAGTTACGGCAAAGAACCGAGAATACAGTTACGTAAAAATTAGTAATAAAACATTTTTCCCTGGAAGTACAGCAAAGGATAATACTGCATCATGGGGACCATTAAGTATAAATTCGTAATCAAACATTTTAATTAGAATTAGATAACAGAACTTACGGCAACCGGTTCCTCGGATGGTGTGCAGTGAGCGAGTGTGATGATCTGTTGCATGAGACGCTGGCACAACATACGCGTGTGTGCCAGCGCCGTGGCACTGACACTCTCGCGGTGCAGCACTTCCAGCATGTCTTCCAGCAGCTCCACCACCTTCTCCCGCATCTGGTGTATCATGACACATCACACTACAGTGTCATGACATGACACATCACACTCCAGCGTCATGACATGACACATCACAACCATCACACTCCTGCGTCATGACATGACACATCACAACCATCACACTCCAGCGTCATGACATGACACATCACAACCATCACACTCCAGCGTCATGACATGACTCATCACAACCATCACACTCCATTACACTCACTGGTTGAGCAGCAAGGTGAGCTGAGTCCAGTCCGGCTTGAAGATGGTCCTGTCGAGCAGACTGCTCACGGTGAGCACCAGTTCGCTCACAAGACTCGAGTGCTCACGGAAGAACGCGTGCAAGTCGGCAGCACCCATCTGCCGCACGATGTCCATCAGCACGACCACGTAGCCGCTCTGTCCATCACAATTGTACATCAATAACATTACTTGATTAGCAACAACATCTCAGCTATCCTGCGGTAATACATTATTGATAATCGAGTTCATTATTTGGATAGAACCAACATCACAGCCACCCTGAAGATTCACATAATTGATAATCGAATTTATTATTCGATTAGAATCAACGTCGTTGTTGTCACTGCAAAAGAAACGAACAGCATCATTGCTGGTAACAGTTGCGATTGCTAGTGTCTACACAACAATGAGGACTTCAAGGTATCATGATAGCTTGATTGACTAAATCGCTAATTTAACAAGTGGCAAGAAAGTTCACTATATCATCATCGAAGAAAACGTTTAAGATTCCAGTTCTATCGTCAGTTCAAAATCCTCAACTTGTAACTGATTGTACTTGTGCTCAAGGATTTCAAAGTAACGATGGAGCTGGACTCGGAAACGTTTCCTTTATAAAGATTTGGAATTTTTGTACCACTTACTTTCTTTTTAAATTTTGAGGACTTGCAAACCCGCGAGCAGCCGTATTAAAATATTCCAAACTGGATGTGCGACAAAGACCATGAGAACCGTTACGTAACAACTCGTAATAGAATATTTCTCCACCCGGAAGCACAGCAAATGATCATATTGCATCTTGATGACCGTTCCGCAAAAATTAATAGTTAATATTTTTTAACTAGAGTTACGGCAAAGAACCGAGAATACAGTTACGTAAAAATTAGTAATAAAACATTTTTCCCTGGAAGTACAGAAAAGGATAATACTGCATCATTAAGTATAAATTCGTAATATAACATTTTTAATTATAATTTGATAAGAACTTACGGCAACCGGTTCCTCGGATGGAGTGCAGTGAGCGAGTGTGATGATCTGTTGCATGAGACGCTGGCACAACATACGCGTGTGTGACAGCGCCGTGGCACTGACACTCTCGCGGTGCAGCACTTCCAGCATGTCTTCCAGCAGCTCCACGACCTTCTCCCGCATCTGGTGTGACATCACAACCATCACACTCCAGCGTCATGACATGACACATCACAACCATCACACTCCAGCGTCATGACATGACACATCACAAC
>NW_025943907.1:11442-25649 GCF_000764305.2 Hyalella azteca | reverse complement strand
ATGAGTTATACTCACCCCACATGAGTTATACTCACCCCACATGAGTTATACTCACCCCACATGAGTTATACTCACCCCATATGAGTTATACTCACCCCACATGAGTTATACTCACCCCACATGAGTTATACTCAGCCCATATGAGTTACACTCATAACATGAGTATAACAAGAGTATAATTTCCACCCGAACCACAAGATGCGAGCGTGTGTCTCACCTCACGCGTCTTCTGCACCTGGGCTTCGAGAGCCTGCCCCTGGTCTATATTTTTGACCTCGTCTCCCAGACGCTTGCACAGTTTTTTCTTCGAGTTCTCGGCTTGCGTCGAGCTTCTGGACTGCACCCACTGTACCGACGTCACCACAGCAAAATAAGGTAAAAATTAAAGTAAAAGTGCGCCAAAAACCCACTGTACCGTCGGCAACCGTCAGCGGTGCAAAAGAAAGTACAAGTGCGTACAGAATGTGCAAGAATAAATTAAAAGTGTTTACCGAATGTGCAAGAATAAATTGAACGTGTGTGCAGAATGTACAAGAATAAATTCAATGTGTGTGCAGAATGTACAAGAACAAATTAAAAGTGTGCACAGAATGTACAAGAATAAATTCAATGTGTGTGCAGACACCGCTGAAACTTAGGATGCACAAAAGGACGAAGTAAGTGAAGAGCCGCAAGTAATCATGGGGAGACTGAAAATTAAAGTCGCATCAAGAACAAACTATAAGAATAGGAACCTGGCAGTGTAAGTGAAGGTTCAAAATGACATGATGAAAGTAAGGCTGGAGCAGTAAAAGTTAGATAAATTCAATGCAAAAAAGGGAAGGTAAGAATGGTAAAGAAAAATTTTCGATACTTAATCCTAAAGTAATCAGGAGAATGGGAAAGCTCGAAATAAAGAAAATGTAAGAAATCAAAAAATAATCATCTTAAATAAATAATTAATAGAAGAAATGTGCAAGAAGTGAACTGAGCAGCACTTAGCGAAAAGCAGGATGATCAAGTGAACTAAGAACTTTAATTCAAGGAGGGAAAATGTGTTGGGGGGGGATTACTTCGTAGAAGGATTCAAAGTAAGGCTATTGCGATGTGACGGCATCCAAACTGACAAATATGTTGTAAACGACTAACTGAAGCCATAGAAAATGTGTTTCTGTGGCTTGGATATTTTGGTCACTTAAACGAAAATTAATATTTTAAAGGATTCGGAAGGGGCTGTGGCTTAGATATTTTGGATACATAAACAAAAATTTAAATTATTAGGAAGATAACAGTAAGAGTGGATCGCAAAAAACATCGGTTTCAGGTACTTTGAGTGGCATTGTTTCGAACAGAATTAGATGAAACTTCTTCTAAACTCTACGGGCAAAATTAAAGTTAAATTAAATAAAGAGAATTTAGATTTTTTCATTTCTTCTAAAATTTCCATTGGCCTGGAAAATGCAACAAAGAGAAAAATTATTCCATAAGGAAAGTTGTGAATAATGAAAGAATTTGAATGTAAATTTAATCATTATTGTAAGTGAGAAATGCAGGTGGCAACACGTGAAACGAAACCTATATAAAATAATATTTAACAAAAAATGTGTTTTTATTTACAATAATTAAGAAAGCATGAAGCAGAAAAATTGTACAGCCAAATTAAAATCTGAAAAATATAATTTCACATATTAAACATTACGTGCACCATTAAGCATCAAACAAAACCGAGCATAAGGCAATGGTTGAGTACAATTCACTGCGATAAGATATTCATTATAATAAAATATTTATAACGAATCGCTTCAACGCTCGTCATGTTAGGTGACGCAAGCCATAGTTCAAAATAACAAGAGACTTCAAGAAATATAAAAATTAATAGCAGATCCTCAAAGAAAAGTAAACCAAACTAAGATTTGAAACATTATTTATGAAATTATCAAATGAAGCTCATGCTTGTCATGTAAATGCAAGGGTTGCCAGAAACAGTTTATTTTGCAACACCAGCAAGACGACGATGTTGCACCAGTCGATTTATATACACGAGATAAATCCTATAAGTGGATTTTACTTCCTCTGGATTATTAGAATTAACATAGCTATGTCGTAGTTACCATGGGACTTACCGTGAAGTCGTGTCGTATTTGTGATGACGTAGCATCTACCTAGTAGTGATACTATATGGTATTCGTAATATTGTTGTTCTGTCGCAGTGTTGCAAGACTGCTTCTGTTGTTACTGCAGCAAGCGGCAGCAGTAATATTACAGTGCTTCTACAGTGACTGCAGTAATATGAGGACGTAATAGCGAGGGTAGTGGCAGATGTAATGGTAGTGGCAGTATTGTGACAACGTGGTGGGGTGGAGGTGGTAGTGGCAGTGGTAGTAGTGGCAATATTATCAGGATGCAGTAATGGCAGTATAATGAGGACGTGGTAAAAATGGTAGGTAGTGACAGTAGCAGTGGCGGTAGTGGCAGTAGTAACAGGATGCAGTAGTGGCAGCAATACGAGGACGTGGTGGAGGTGGTAGTGGCAGTAGTAGTAATAGGATGCAATAGTGGCAGTATTATAAGGACGTGGTGGTAGAGGCAGTAGCAGAGGTGGTAGTGACAGTACCAGAGGTGGCAGTGGCAGGAGTAACAGGACGCAGTAGTGGCAGCAATACGAGGACGTGGTGGTAATGGTAGTGGCAGTACCAGTGGTGGTAGTGGCAGTACCACTGACCTGAACAGAGTCGGCGAGTTGTGTATAGATGAGGTCGAGGAAGGCGCGTAGCAGGACCTCCCTACATCGGTCGTCAGAGAAGAGTTCGCTGTGGCAGATCTGGCCCATCGTCACTAGCTTCTGCGGGATCAGAGACCCCAGGCCCAGGCTCTCCAAAATCAGGATCAGGTTCTTGCTGGAAAATATTATACGGATCAACATTCTGGTAACTTATCTTGGCAATAACCTGTCGTTGACAGCAACTGACCTGAAGGATAACCTGTCATAGACAGCAACTGATCTGAAGGATAACCTGTCATAGACAGCAACTGACCTGAAGGATAACCTGTCATAGACAGCAACTGATCTGAAGGATAACCTGTCACAGACAGCAACTGACCTGAGGGATAACCTGTCATAGACAGTAATGACGTCAGGGATGATGACGGGGAGGTATTTAAGACACTGTCCCTGAGGTATGACCATCGCTTGGTCTTTGTTCTTCATGAGCTCGGCGAGCGACTCGAAGAGACTGTCCATGGACTTTTTGAACTCGTCGTCGCTTGCATTTTGTTTCCTGTAATAATAAATAATAATAATAATAAGAATAGTAATAATAATACTAATAAAATAATTAGGTAGTGCTGATAAATCAAACAGGAGTAAATGAAGCAAATCACGAAAAGCTACAAAAGTGACGTAAACGTGATGCAGCATATAAATATCATGGCACTCTTAAATGCCATTCTTTCACGAATGTCGAGGTGTTCTAAGAAAATCATTTATCACTCCTTATCAATGTTTGAATGCGTTAGAATTACTGTACTTACTCAACATGAAGTTGCCTGGACTTGACGATGAACTTGACGATGTAGGGCAGACACTTAAGCATGTTGTTAAGTTTCTTGCGCAGGTCGACCAGAGCTGTGTTACTGCAAGACTTTATGTCGTCGCTGCCGCTGCTGTACATGCTGCCGTTCTGCAGCGCTGAGTCCGAGAGACTGCGACATGAAGGGCAGAACTTTAGATTTTAAGCTATGCTTTAAAATAACATCTGTTATTGCATGACTATATCATTTAACTATGCTTAAAGTTATGCTTTGAAATGACGCACATTAGAGCATAACTTTAGCGTCTAGTATGTAGACATGTGAGTGCTCAGCTTTAATATTATTACCCTCCGCTCTTATTCTGCAGTGTTCAATTTTAATTATTATTATTATATTTCATACTATTATATTCCAACATGAGAACATGAGTGTACTTATCTTCTACCATGTGAACCTTCAGACAACAAACAATTTACGCATGAACGAGTCACATTATTGATAACTCTAAAATTATTTATTAGAGAATATAATCTACCTAATATTTCTAGTTTTTCTACTTAATTAATGATGATTATAAAAACATTAATCAATCGATACGCAAGAACCTTTCAATCCGCAACAATTATAAGGACGAAATTCCCTTCTACTAACTACAGGACAACAGCAAACACTACTCAAGTTCGGCGGCAAGTATACAAAAAATGTATGACAAACTAAGCTGCTGTCTTACAATATGCGTAATAATATCAGCAATATAAACACCAACAAGCTGCACGAGCTCTGATGGAAAACAATAACAATTTCGCTACAATTCCAATCAGACTGCAAAGTTCAACGGTCGCGGAATTTATACGTCCATGCAGAGCTGAGCTCAGCTTATAGTAGTATAGTTTCTTCAGCATTAAAGAAATAGGCCTGGATAGGCCAGTCGCCGATTCTTGTACTTTTCTTGACTAGACTGGCCTTTTGATCAAATCTTTTCAACGGACGGTAGATTTAAAATCGCTTCTAGATATCAGTTGTTCCGTAGGGTTCGAGGCATTTTAAGACTAAACATATGCTCCTGCATGGCCTTGCCTAGTCTGTTCTTGAACGCGTCCATTCATACTCGGAGCGTCAACAATATCTATCTTCAGGGAGGTTGTTCCACATGTCGGTGACTCGAAGCGAGAAGAAATGTTGTCGCGTGGATAAGTTGCACCATTATATTTCATTAGATAAAACTGTACGCAAGCACGCATCTCGGCCATACAAGTTATATATAATCACTAACTATTTAGGCTGGGACAAATTTAATTATGAGACGAATTAAGTTAAAATAAAAAAAAAATACAAATTAAGATAGTTGCCTATGCCAGCGCATTTCAGCCACCCAAATCATTCAAAGAATAAATCAATTATGGCGGGAAATTTAAATTAACAGGCAAACTAATAGCCTTGTCAGCGTTAAGCTGATGATTCTAAATTTGTGATGCAGATTGCTGATGAAAAATGCTGCTGATAATTCTGAAATTCCAATACTCCTCCAGCCAAGCAGGCTGAGCCAATATTTACTTACAGTCTGTCCCTGGCAGGCAGACTGAGCCAATATTAAGCCAATACTCACAGCCTGTCCCTGTCAGGCAGACTGAGCCAATACTAAGCCAATACTTTAAGCCAATACTCACAGCCTGTCCCTGTCAGGCAGACTGAGCCAATATTAAGCCAATACTCACAGCCTGTCCCTGTCAGGAAGGCTGACGGTGTCGTCACATAACGTCGGGTCGGACATTCGCTCAAAGTTCGACGCTGACGACGTACGCGTCGGGATCAGCTTAGAGGACGGTCGCTCGAACTGCGCGCCCTGGTCAATGTAGTGCTGCAGCAGCTTCACCAGCTTCCTGAAATTGTTATTAGTCTTATTGTTGGCATTTATTGTTATTGGCAAGTAACCACGTTGCTATTATCTATTATAATTATTGTTAAGTACCTAAACAGCTTGTCACTTCGAATGTTCACTACTTCCAGAATACCAACTAGCAAGATATTTAAAAACTAGGGCATCATTTATATATAGAAAATGCGTGATGAACGAGGAGTGGGTGAAAAAAGACATGGAAAGTGTGCAAGCTGTTCTAGCGTGGGAGAAAAATAGGACTACCATGAATGGGTCTCTCTGTTCCACTCAAGCTCGGTTACCCTTTACTCCCTTTAGTCCTTCTATTCCCTCTCCCGCATCCCTCACTGCTGTCCGACATAGTAACCCGTCCTAGGTTAGGCCATCGCCGTCCTAACTTAACCTAACCTAACCCCAACCCTTGACCGCCTCGTTTCCCTCCCATCTCCCCTTTAAATGCCTCGAACAAGAAGCATTTAACTGTTAAGAAACTAGTTTGCTGGAGATATCTTCAGGGCAAGTGCGATTGGGAAAATTAAGGAATGAACTGTAATTATTCTCACCCAAAGATCTGTCACAAATTTTCAACATTTGGAAGCAAAAACCAACGCGGATGCAAAAATTTGAGACTGTTAATACTACCATCCGTTTTTGTGCTGGAATACTATTAAAAATGTAGATTGCAAACGATATAACTGTCATTTTTATCACCTTATACTCTATCTTCGTTTGAGAGATAACGCCGGAGAGAGACGGGACTCTGATACTTCCTCCCCGGAATACCGGATAGATTCTAATCCCAAACTCAAAACTTCAGAAAATACTTCATAGTTAAAAAAATCAGTTCTTGGAAGGGCGAATCTATCATAATCAAAGGAAAAACAGGGCAGTTCCAATAATTACGACACCGGCCAACACAACCTACCGGAGTGAAGAAGAACAAACAGGACTCGATTTCAGTCGCAGTAATTTTTTAGGCCTACAGNGGTGGACGTGGTGTATTTGGACTTCGCGAAAGCGTTTGACATAGTTGACCATGGAGTGCTATTCAGAAAATTAAGACTGCTGGGAGTCGGAGGTGAATTGCTGGCATGGATCCACAGCTTCCTAACAGAAAGACTATAAGCTGTCGTTGTAGGAGGCTCGAGATCGAGCGAGGCTAGGATGAAGAATGGATCGAGTACCATAGGAAACGGTACTCGGCCCAATCCTCTTCTTCATTCACATCGCCGACATACCGTAGATGTGGCAGTGAATCACGCCTCTGCAACGTCATTCGCGGACGGCACCAGGATATTAATGACCATCACGGACAGGAAGGACTGCGAGAGGTTGCAAGAAGACCTCTGAGCAGATTCTCAGTTTCAGATTCTGAGAAACAGAGGTAGTGGAAGAGCTGTTATGGAGCAACTAGCACCTGACAACTCGGAAATCGAAGAGAAGCGACACGTTCGCGATCTATATAGGACTGTTGATGAATACTAAATGTCAAAATTGGTGATCAGATAAAGGCAATAACCGCAAGAGGTAGGCGACAGATGAGGTGGATCTGGCGGACGTTCAAAACGAGAGAAGCGGAACCGATCACACTCTTTAGAGCCCTTGTAATACCAATTCTTGAATACTGCTGCCAGCTCTGGACCATGTTCACACTCAGCGCAATGCGGCAACTGCAACCTTCACTTCCAGGATCAGAGGGATGGAAGAGTTGAACTACTGGGAGAGGTTGAAGCACCTGGGTCTGTACTTACTGCAGAGGAGACGGGAGAGGTAGGTCATTCTGTATACATGGAAAATGGTAACCGGAATGGCACCAAACTTAGCGAGCGAGATCTGCAGGATTGAGACATATCTAAACGAGAGAAGGGGGAGACTGTGCAAGATCCCCCCACTACGTAACAGGTCTGCAGTCAGATTTCAATTCCTGCGTGAAGGATAACTTTCCGGGGCAGGGCCGAGGCTGTTTTACGTCCTACCAAAGGATCTAAGAGAGGGAGAGTTCACCCTGGAGACCTTCAAGAGACGACTGAACGTGTTCCTGAGCACAATCCCAGATCGACCTCCCCTGTAACACTACCAGCGGAGAGAAGCAAGCAACAGCATCGTGCATCAACTGGCCAAAATGAGGGCGGATCCGCAATAGTCAGAGGCGGCGATCCATCGTGGCTTGAGACTGCTCCGTCCGAAACAAATACCAAGGATACTAAGCTTAGATGACAGCCGCGGGAACTGAGCAATCTTTTCGATGTAGTGCCCCATCAGCTTCCTGTAAGTTATTATTATTGGGATTGCTACTGTTAATACTGCACCACATTGCTCTTTACTATTGTTGTCACCAGTTTGGTGTTCATTTTTGTTATTCTGCAAGGAGTAAACGCTCTTATAGGAGCGAACGTTTCTTCAGGAACAAATGTTCTGCAAGGAGCATAATTTAAGATAGAAGAAGAATTCTCGCAAAAGAAGACGTTTTTTCAATGAGTAAACGTTTTTCAAGGGTCAAACGTTTTTCAAGGACTAGTTAACAATTTTCAAGGAGTAAACGTTTTTCAATGAGGAAAAGTTTTTCAAGGAGTAAACGTTTATCAAGGAGTAAACGTTTTTCAAGGAGGAAAAGTTTTTCAAGGAGGAAAAGTTTTTCAAGGAGTAAACGTTTTTCAAGGAGTAAACAATTTTCAAGGAGTAAACGTTTTTCAAGGAGTAAACGTTTTTCAAGGAGTAAACGTTTTTCAAGGAGTAAACGTTTTTCAAGGAGTAAACGTTTTTCAAGGAGTGAACGTTTTTCACGAGTTGAACGTTTTTAAGAACATTCATAGGCGGAACTCACGTGTACACGAGGTCGCTGTTGAAGTGCTCTTCAATGTAGAAGTTCACGACGGGCTGTTTGAACTCGCCCCTCCGCTGAACTCCCGCGTTATACATCACCTCGATCTTATCAACACAAAACAAGAAATGAATAATTTCGAAGTGATAGTTATAAAAGAAACCCTGATGAATATTCCTACTCGTATCTTTAGGAAGAAACAAGTGTGCCCCGGGATGTAGAATACATATCACGCAATTGACTGGTAGTCGTTCATGAAGAAATGTGGACTATATGCTATAGGAAACCATTATACATATACTATAGGAAACGACTATATAATCTTGAAAACCATAATCGAATATTGTTCATTTTCTTGGCAGATAAACAAAACCGTTACGATGGTCTGGACCAGGGGCCATACTTTCAAAACTGGCTAAGTGAACGTAAGTACTTACGCTCTATTTTCTTATCTATGATTGGTNAAGACAGCTTTATTAAGGTCATCATCGGTCGTCGCAAGGAGCTGCAGCAACACGTCCAGAGTATCCTTCAGGAACGTCACCAGCTCCTCTGACTGTACCCGTAACACTTGCGTCAGGCACTCCTTCAGGTTAGCCTTCAGCAGCCCCTAAGTGCGTCGAGGAGGTCTTATTAAACCACTAATATAAAAAGTAAACAAGAAAAATATGAAAAGCAGTTAGGAGGTCAGCCTTGGGCAGCCCCTGCACTCAGAGTAATTAGTGTGAAATTATTCAAATAGCGATACACTTTTACCCTTGTGTGAGTGCATTTAAGTGCTACATGCAGGAAGCGAGTCGCAATTTAGACAATATAACCTATTTTTTTAAGATTATAGACCCATCGGTTACAAATAATTATAAAAATCATATACGAAGCTAACAAGAAAATTTTCTAAGCACTTAGTGTACCGTAGTAAGAGCAAATAACTAATTAGGACTTAGGGAATATAAAGTGAGGATATTAACGGAACTGACCTGGCTAGGTTGCGTAGAGATCTTCGAGTCCCCAGAGTGTGTCTTTCCTTTCCATTCCAGGAGCCGCAGCAAGTCAACTGAACGAACCCAAATATTATTTATTTAACTTTGTTTATCTTCAAATAAGCTCCATCAACTTTGATGTGTTAATATTTCGTAACAAATTATCCATTAATGATTACTCATTTGAATAATTGCCTTTTTCATTCGACTAATATTCCATTAATTACAAAATATAATCAAGGCAATTCTTGCCATTTAGATTCCATTGAATAAGTCGCAGGAGACAGCAACAATAATATTTGAACGTGTCTACAAACAGTACGCTTGCTGGCTATAAAATGAGAAGAATATTTAAAATCAGAACGCTACGCGGACAGATTTATAATCTGTATAATGATTAATCATTTAATTGATTGGACAGATCTATAATCTATCTGAATGCCTACATGGATTCCACTCTTCTAATAAGAATAAGTGACGCATTTTTTCGTGTTAGTTCTCAGGAGCGGTGCGTCCTCCAAAGTTTTATATTAATTAATATTTATTTTTGTGATGAAAAAGTGCATGAAAAAACTTTTCGACACGAGCATTAAAAAAACAGAAGAACACATACAGTCAGAAAATATGAGTCTCCTCAAATGTTTAACAATATTTTTTGACGATTTAAAAGTCCACGCCAAAACCTGCTTCACACGAGTTATTTCAGGTGTAGAAGACCGTGAAAAGTTTTAAAATAAAATATAAATAAAATATACAAGTTCTGCCTTGACAAAGATACCATTTTGCGTGAGTTTGGTGGAGCAGAAGACGGTGGAGATCGAGAGGGAGTCTTTAGAGGCGTGGCTGAGGCCGGCGGGCTTAGAAAAGTTCTCCGTCAGAGGTTCTGACCGCAGGGAAGGCAGGTTCAGGTAGTCGAAATTGTTCTCCGACCATTTCTTGAGGTCAATCTGCACATATTGACACAAACTGCATTTCATCATTCATACAAGCTGCATTTCGTCGGGTCAATCTGCACATGCTGATACATACAGCACTGTATCATTGCTGCTACCTGCATAGATACAATCGGCATTGTATCATAGTTACTAGTTACTACCTGATATCTCTTCGGTCAATCAGTACATATCGATACTACCTGCATTATACTTCTGTTTGAGCAGTTTTAGTGGGCTTGCATGCGCGAATGCGAAGTCTTGAACTTTTCAATGCAAATTCTATTGGTTTTCTCGTCATTAGATATTCCGTCAATTCACAAAAAAAAAAACTTTGTTTTCGGAGCTCTTTCAACAGCCCGAGACAGTAGTTACAGGAATTGATAAGATTTGCGAGAAAAAATTGCATAATTTCAGAGGATTTGCGTCAAAATTCACAGAATTTCTCAACATTTGCGACTAAAGTCACAGTATTTCACGTACATTATAGACGTGGAGCTCGTGCAGCTTGTTGTCCAGCGTAGTGCCATTTTTTCCCAAAGGCATGAGACGCGTGTAGCTGATGGCGAACGGGCGAATTGGTTTCTCTTTACCGTCACTAAGCGATCTGTTAACAAGATATCGTCAGATACTCTCATAATAAATTATAATAAACTACTCAACATATTCCGTTTCAATAAATGAAGAAATATAGCAACCTAAAACAAAGCACATTCATCATATTATATCTATGAAGAGTGATACCTATATTTATTACACAGCAAGTGTTTTTTCTTTGCGAGACCATTAAAACAGTGATTATGAAGAGTGACATTTAATACATATTTGGTAGGTTTATATTAGCATAACTATTAGTTATATTTATTATACTAGTTATATATTTACTACATATTTAGCATCGTTTNCAAGCAACAGCATCGTGCATCTGGTGGCCCAAATGAGGGCGGATGAACGATAATCAGAGGCGGCGATCCATCGTGGCCTGGGACTGCTATGTCCCAAACAAATACTAAGGATACTAAGGATGTAGCCCTGACCCATAATACCGTGTAGCCATGACCCATAATACCGTGTAGCCCTGACCCATAATACCGTGTAGTCCTGACCCATAATACCGTGTAGCTCTGACCCACCTGTGGTTGAAAGTGAATCGCAAGTGAGCGCCCGTGTACTGCTCGATGGGCAGCGCGAGCTTGACCGTCTCGTACCAGTACGGCCGGCCCTCGTGATGGTATGTCACAGTTCGGTACTCTGCTGTACCACTCACACCAGCGCCGTAACACAGGCCGTTCTGTCACCAGTGCACAGGTATTCAATTTTAGTTTCCTCGTAAAATTTAGAAACAAAAATTATAAACTTCTCGAGTGGTTGGTAATGAATCTAGAATTGGAGCGAAAATTCATGAATTAATTTTTGCCATTTGAAGCAAAACATTACAGTGAACAATCCGTTCGCCTGCTAGAGCCGGAAAATTGTTTAAAATAATATATTAAAATGAGTAATCTGCTGCGTTGAAGCAAATTTTAAATCTTAATAATGTTTACAAACTTCAAGTATCAACGCCCTGGGTGATTTGGCCAGCACATTTAGAAAATTAATTA
Source organism: Hyalella azteca (assembly GCF_000764305.2). Lineage (NCBI taxonomy): Eukaryota > Metazoa > Arthropoda > Malacostraca > Amphipoda > Hyalellidae > Hyalella > Hyalella azteca. The sequence goes on along the minus strand of NW_025943907.1, from coordinate 13,929 downwards.
TTGATCAGAAAATGTATCCACTCCAATACATACCTACTATATATGTTATGTAAAATAATACCAGTTATACTGATTTGCTGGCAGATATTGATTAATTTTCCCTCATGAATGTTCGTAGTTTTGCCCACCGCAGTAAACATATTGGAGTTATAAATTGACTAGTAATTTATACATATTGCACAGAATGTACAAGAATAAATTGAACGTGTGTGCAGAATGTACAAGAATAAATTCAATGTGTGTGCAGAATGTACAAGAACAAATTAAAAGTTTGCACAGAATGTACAAGAATAAATTGAACGTGTGTGCAGACACCGCTAAAACTTAGGATGAACAGAAGGACGAAGTAAGTGAGAAGCCGCAAGTAATCATGGGAAGACTAAAAAGTAAAGTCGCATCAAGAACAAACTAAGAACAGGAACATGGCAGTGTAAGTGAAGGTCCAAAATGACATGATGAAAGTAAGGCTGGAGCAGTAAAAGTTAGATAAATTCAATGCAAAAAAGGGAAGGTAAGGATTGCAAGGAAAATTTTTCGATGTTTAATCCTGAAGAAAAAGACGTCTCAAGGATAGTGGGTAAGCTTGAAATAAAGAAAATAAAATAAGATAAAAAATAAATAAATAAATTATAAAAAATGTGGGGGGTTGATTACTTAATTGGGGAAAATGGGTGGCGCATTACTTAGTGAGGGGAAATGTGTGGGGTGATTACTTAGTTAGGGGGATTCAAAGTAAGGTTTTTGCGATGTGACGGCATCCAAACTGAAAAATATGATGTAAACGACTAACTGAAGCCATAAAAATGTGTTCATAAGGTCTGTGGTTTGGATACTTTGGATACATAAAGGAAAATTTAAATTTAAATTATTAGGAAGATAACAGTAAGAGTGGATCGCAAAAAACATCGGTTTCAGGTACTTTGAGTGGCATTGTTTCGAACAGAATTAGATTCCAGCGCCGTAACACAGGCCGTTCTGTCACCAGTGCACAGGTATTCAATTTTTGGCTTCATCATAAAATTAAAAAAGAAAAATTAGAAGGTTCTAGAGTTGTTGGCAATAAATCTAGAATTGTAGCGAAAATTCATGAATTAATTTTGCTGTTTAAAAGCAAATCATTACAGTAAACAATCCGTTCGCCTGCTAGAGCAAATTGTTTAAAATAATATATTAAAATGATTTATCTGCTACGTTGAAGCAAATTTTGAATCTTAATAATGTTTACGGACTTCAAGTATCAACGCCTTGGGTGATTTGGCCAGCACATTTAAAAATTAATTATTGATCAGAAAATATATCCAGTTCAATACATACTGCATATGTTTTGTAAAATAATACAAGTTATACTGGTTTGCTGGCAGATATTGATTAACTTTCCCTCACGAATGTTCGTAGTTTGCCCACCATAGTAAACATATTGGAGTTATAAATTGACTAGTAATTTATACATATTATACGCCACACATCAACAGCGAGAGAATTTTCCTCACATTTATTAACTGGTTATATGCCTTCTACATATAAATGTGAGATAAAGAGCTACGTAATTCTCCAGACCTTGATGAGCATATTCTCGTGGTCGTAGGCCCGGACACAGACTTCGACGTTGCGGTCGCTGAGCTTGTTGCCCCTGGAGACCTCGGCGCCGACGAGTGTGATGTAGAGGTCGTTCCTGGTGTAGCCTGGCACGATCACCTCGGACAGACACAAGCGTTTGGCCACCACCACTTCCTTGAACGGCAGGTGGTGGGTTGTTAAGGAAATGCGTTATCTCGTAATAGTTATTGCCCACTTGCAATAAACAAATGTTTGGTGGAGCAAGCGTTGCTTTCGCACCGTACTCGTTCAAATTTCGGCCTCTTCAAGCTAAGCCGCTTAATAACGATACTAAAAAATATGTAAAGATAAATAGTTGTAGGCATGTTGTGAGCAGTCATACGTATACCGAATCGACAGAGATTACGTTCCGACCTGACCAGTGTGCTGCTTAATTGTAATTAATACCGTATTTTCTGATTAGGCATCAGTTACCATATTGGCACAGATTTTCTCTATAATGCAATAATGCAGCAATATACTTAACCTTAACATAAGGGATGCAGTGCGGTCATGACTTTAGCACATGCATAGTCAAGCTGTCAAGGTACATCATTCAGGGTTCCGTAATTGCACTTGGCCCATAAATACAGTTATTTAAGGTTGCCGAAATTATCTATACTTTCTGTGGAAATGACTTGGGATTCAGGAATTGAATTGAAAATTTTATCTCGTATGTCCTGTAATGCCTCCGGGTTTAAGAGTCACAGCTCTAGTTTTTTTTTTTTATTCATAAACTGTGAGTTATCGTATCATTTGGGGTTATCGCTGATAATAATAATAATAGCGGTTTCGGCGTTTATTAGGCCGTAGGCCTGTCGCCGACTCTTAAGGCCGGTCCACACGCTCAGTTTTCACAACGATTTGTCTGCGCAGTTTAAAGCCCGGTCC
>NW_025943907.1:0-10513 GCF_000764305.2 Hyalella azteca | reverse complement strand
ATCGTCGCGACTGCGCAATAAGCATGTGAAACCATGTATTAAATTTCATAATTATTGATTACGAATTGAGGGAATAAAACGTGGCTACGGGACGGAATTTGCCCGTTTGCACCCGTTTTACCGTTTTATTTGCAAAGGAGATGGGTTAAAATTATTAAAAAAATCGTCGCGACTGCGCAATAAGCATGTGAAACCATATATTAAATTTCATAATTATTGGTTACGAATTGAGGTAATAAAACGTGGCTAAAGGGAGAGCTGGTATAGGGCAGGTTCAGGGCCGGGCTGGCCCACGCTGTAACCCACGCTAACGCCCACGCGCTTTTGTCCGACCGGTCGCTTCTCTGCGCGAATCTTGGTACTCTACTGACAGCCTGACTGTAACCACTGGGCCACGGAACTATTCATTACACGATTTTTTGAGCTACGTTAGGTTAGTTTAGGTTTAGATTACTGTGACTTGATGACACATTCATCATTAAGAAGTCTGGTCTTCAAACAAGATCAAAATAAAATTCATATTCGAACGACGTAAACACTTAGTGAAGTTATGCCTTAAAAAGGAAATTGGAGTACGTTTTCTTGTTTTCCGGAGTCCAGGACAAATTCAAATGAATATTTCCTAAACTTGGCTCCCTGGAGACTTCGTCGAAGACGGACGTACGTGAGTAGCTCTCTTTAAACTAATCAATTTTGTATCTGATTCGATAGTTTGTAGGTTACTTTCACTTAATCACCGTCTCAATATCGCCGTATCGCCACTCACCGTCTCAATATCGCAGTATCGCCACACTCACTGTCTCAATATCGCCTTATCACTAATATCACTCAATATCGCCGTATCGCCACTCACAGTCTCAATATCGCCGTTATACAAGGCGAGCTGACACACGACGTTCTCTCCCCCGGGGCGGTAGTCGGGACTCTGGTCCATGAGAGCGCGCACCACCGAGCTCAGGCTCTCCTTCTCACCGCACCTACACCATACAATATTATTTATTTACGTACAAGAGGCGATACATTTAAATGAGTAAAAATGTTCAACACACATACATCGTAAGGTACACTTACTTGGAATCCAAGGCTGCAGGAAATACAGATAATTCCAAAGATAAACGGAATCATTGGGTCAAGCAGAGACATTACTTACTAAAATCTAAGAGCATTTATTTTGATGTACGAATATTTTTCAGCTGCTCTGACCTACATTTGCGAGTATTCTCGTGAAAATTGTGCGATACTCTAACTTTCAAAAAATTAACCTACTGTCTAAATAAAGATTGTGAATACAGTAGTAACTTTAGACTAATTAAAATTTGAAAATTATTTGATATTAAGGGGAGAGAAGCTCTCCAGTACTGAACAGGGTAAATAAGGATGATGGATACAGTAATAATAAAAAGTTAATAGGTATTTGAAAAAATAATTCAGATGTGGGGAACAGATGTTCTTCATCACTCACAAGGGTAAGTACCGGTAACGATAATGAAAACAATAATAATTTGAGAGTAATTGAAACTCTGAAAAAGAACTCGTATAAAGAAGTTTTGCAGAACTGACAAGGTAAAGCGAGCAGGGAGCTCCTGAGCCGCCAGGGCGCTGATGGTCGAGGACGAGGAGGGCGCGTCGAGCTTGCCTTGCTGCTCCAGGATCTTCGTCACGTCCAGGACGAACGCGCCGTACGGTCTGCAATGAGAATTGTTCTCTCAAATACTTTCAGCCAGAATCAACATATCAGAGTCATTATGTAACTTGCGATTTGGCTTAAGAAAGCGATACAATAATCTCAAGTCTACTATATCTCTACTGAAAACCTTGATCACATCATGAAGTTTATTATTTTCTGCAAAAATCTTGGTCACATCCAGCACGTGTGCATCCTGAGGCTTATTATCAAATTTATTGCAATATTGCTAAATAATAACTAGCTTTAGCAACATTTCTTTCAGAAGAAGTCAATTCTAACCACCACAAATGATAACTTAGTTGGTGGCATTGGCAGACAAAATCTTAAATGACCCATCCTAGAAAATGTTAAGCATATGTTCAGTCGTAAAATGCCTAGCACCTTATGGACCAGGCAATAAGTCCAGCAGCTATCTCAATCAATCGTCAGTTATGGAAAGATCGGGTTGCAAAGGCCGGATCCCTTGTAAATCAAGTCAGAAAAGTTCAAGAATCGGCAACAGGGCATGAGCCTATTTCTTCAGTGCCGACAATTCTATTCTATTGGTTCTATTATCAACCTTGTTAGGGATTAGTTCAAGTGGTTGTAAGAACTGCCCTTTAACCGTAACAAATTATAACACTAAAATTGAGGAAATCCAGTAAGAATTGTGCGTTTTATAAGTCAACATAATATTTTTATGATAATAATTTTAAAAATATTGTTTTTTGTTCATTTAAAATATAGCAGCAGTGTTGGAGACATGCCTCTTGAGGTTGTTATTAATGTCCTCTGAAGTGGACGAGGAGAGGTTTGCAGGACTGAAGGAAACTTGAGATTTCCTGCGATCCTTTTCCGAGGCCTTTGACTTGCCCAGCTGCACGACGGTTCCCACGAGCCACACTCTGTTTGCTGACGCTATGCTGCGGCTCAGGTCCTGACAAAATACAAACAGTTCAGCACATTTGAACACGAGCACTGATGAAAGGATCATTCCTTCAGCTCATATTAGTCTCCTGGCGGTAGAGTTCACTTCGGTATTGTGAGGAAAAATACATTTAGCGTTAAGTTAATTCATAAGACATTAAAAAACTGATTAAGAAGGTAAATTATTCACAATGTACTAGTTATAACACATAGTACATAAATGTGTTGTTTTATTTGTACACACTTTAATAATACCGGTAGTAGTTGGAGTGATAATGAGGTACGTATATTACATGCATGGTTCTTAATACTTTGACATTTGTCTACATTTGCTGTGTAGATACTGGTCATATAAAACTATTTTATCGTGATCACTATTTTTGACAGAAACGTGATCAATGATATATATTTAATTAACATACATAAGACATAGAACAAACTATGAATAATATAGAGGACTTTTGGCAATTATTTTACAATTAAAAGAACATTCTCATCAAGAACTTAAGTGCCAAGTGGCAAAGAAATGAGCAAGTGGCAATTGTATACCTCTACTCACAGTGTAAAAGACCTGAAGCTTTTGATAAAGATCTGTGTCGTCTGAGTAGCCCTCGGCTGTCCAATAAAAAACGTAAGGCTCTGTTAGTGTGGTTAGCCTGTCGTCTGCCTCCCTGAGCTGCAAGGTGACTGATACCTCACAACGAGTCGGAACCTGAAATTTCATACAAAACATGTTTGAATAGATAGAATTTTTTTTACAAATAAAAATGTTCAATGATATAGCAAGCAGAAAATACGAAAAATTGGGGCTGCAATAAAAGTGACGCAGCAGCTACTATGCATGCAACATGTAAATTGATAAGAATTTTTAATTATGCATGCTCCATAATAATAGTTTAATTTTCCTACAGAAGAGCAAAAGATTACATACAACAGCTGTTCATGTCTTGAGCTAATCATCAATTTCCTGACTCAAATTTCGTATATAAATGTTTGAAGGAGAATAAATGATTTTCAGTAATATAAATTTTTTGCCCAAAAATTAATCCAAAAGTTTTTACTTACTTTGAGGATAACATTAGTGAACTGGACATGAAATGTCCATGCCAAGTGAGGTTTGCGCTCAGGACCCTGATCAGCACCTTTCCCACCTCCCTGCATAAAAAAATATATAAATTAACAGGTTACACAAAAAAACAAAGAGATAAACAGAAAAGGTAGTCTATTTGCATGCATCAACAACAAGTTAAAGAGCAGTGCTTCTTAGCTTACAAGGCTGATCCACCAGGCTTTTTTAATTATACTGCAATGAATTTTGGATTTTCAATTTGAGAAAAGTGAAGATTGTTAGATTGTTGTGGGCAATAATTAATAATTTTTGGATAAACTCAATTCAATTTTTTTTCTTAAATTATTACTGAATAACTATCTATGTGTACAGGGTCCGCCATATTTATGACAACGGATGTTTCCTATATAAAATAAATTGGTTTCTAGGAGACTTTTCTTTTATAATGAAGCATAATATCATCTATTAATTCATCTATTTTATATTGCAGAAGTCTAAGGTGTCTAAATTGACTATTACTGAAGCATAATATCATCTATTAATTCATCTATTTTATATTGCAGAAGTCTAAGGTGTCTAAATTGACTATTACTTTATAATTTCTTACCAGGGTCCCAGAAATTTGATTATCAGTGAAGACGTGCCTCCTGAAAAGTCTTGTAGTTGAATTGTTGTGCGAGTTGAGGATGTTGCCGGCCTCATCTCGAACGACCAAGTCTAATCCCAAAAGTCTGAGAAAGAATTTCAGTTTAACACAGTGACACCTCATTTTTGTCTTGCCTCATATATAATATGCCTTGTATCATTTTTGAAGTACACTTACATCAATTTTGAACAAATAAGTGAAGAAAATTACTAAGAGCATTTGTACTCTTCATGCTTCAATAATGATTACATATAACTAAATTAAGAGCTATGATCTGAAAGTCTTGGAAGAAAATAACAAATTTTGCTAATAATAGTTTGTGACAGAAATATGAATGGTTGCCAACCTGTTAACTAAGCCAATGCTGCAGGTTACTTCATGCTTCAGCCTTCGCATCTCATCCAGAGGAAGTTGGTCGAGTAAAATCTTCTTCCGTAAGGAAAGCAAGTGAAGAATACTTTCATAAGACTTTGTGAACTTGTCTGATCCATCCTGTAAAGCATAAGAAATTAAAGCTTATTCAGCATAGATGTAGAATGATTAGTCCACCAACAATTATTCAAATGCATAATAGTTATGAATTGAATAATCAATAATTGAAAAATGGTGCACGACCAAGTACATGCAGAATTTATTATGGGGAATTTAGAGCATAAAGCCATTAATGGTAATTAGATTTTAGAAGTAGAAGCTTAAAGAAAAAATTCATTCAACTGGTGACAGTAAATAAAAATTACCAAAAAACTTTGCCGGAGAAGTACACGCCATTCACGGAGAGCAGCTGTTAGTTCTTGAATAACAGCAGGAAGTTTAGGCAGGACTCTCTCAACAGGTCCCGACTTATCAACAATGCATTCTCGAGTCTGGAATGGAGGAGAAAACCATCAAAATATTCCAGAACAACAACAACAACCATATCTGCGCATTTATATTATTTAAAAATATGCAGTGAATGGCTTAACATGTCTCATCCTTGATTAATCAAGCAGACAAAAAAAATTGAGAAGATCAATAAGCTAAATTCATATATTTAAATAAGAAAAATTTATCTAATTTTCTCACATATACGTATGCTAACCAGAAAAGTTTAAATATTTTTTCTCCTACAAATGCAGCTTTGATTGAATGATCATGAATTAAAAATTACGATGTTGCAAGCAAGTATACAACCTTAGTACAATTTAGAAAATGTTTTAATACCAATATCAATCATATCACAGGTACAAGTATCAAATAATAGCTTAACTTGCTACAATATCAGCCTTAGAGTTCCTTCAAACCTGAATGAAGCATCTTGGAAAAATGCCTTTGATGTCAACATTTTGTGTAACATAGCCAAACGCCCATTGTTGTCCAAAGACTTCCAACAAATGAACCGAATCTCCAACTGTGAGCTTGAGGCACATCTCATTCTCTGCTTGGAAGCTTGCGATTGCTGAAAAAATAAATAAAATTGAATACATACAATAAATGTTAAATATTAGAATGTAAATTGTAAGCAATAAATAAGTAAAACAAATGAATATAGCAATGTAAATTTAATATTGCAGACATTATTTTTGAACAGCATCAATAAAAAACTTAATATTCTTGATTGAGGGCCTAATGAAGAAGTTTGTGTCTAAGAATTTTTTTCAAATTATGGGTAATTTTCTTTCGAGAATGCAATGAGAATTCATATCCCTAATAATTAATTCACACCTTAGAATCCACAGAACATCTCATTTCTCTGGAATACTCTCCAAAATATCAACTTTCTAAGCTAAGCAGTACGGTACCTAGGCTAATGCTAATCTGTGACTAAAGCCCAATGGAGCCTATGGAGGGATCAGGGAAGCAATCTCACCAGTTTACCTAGTCTGTTTAGAGACAAGTCAGCATAATTTATACTTGATTAATTATCGAGTGTCTGATTGTATTTGTTTATAAAATAGGTGCTGAAGCAATAGGCCCATAGAATAGCACTTTGAGTATGAAAGAACTTGTGTTACATTAACAAGATTTTACACTATCAAATTAATTTCATTACAATATTTATATTTCTATCTTACTCACCAACTCCATATTTATCTTTATCTCTTGCTGACACCCAACTCATATTGTAGTTTTTGTTGGGAAATAAAATTGTAAAAACGTTTACATTAGAGTAAAATTCAACTACCGGATGTCAGCAAATGCTCTCCAGGTAGCACACATCATCTCGTCTCGTCAGGACTCGGGAGTAAATTGTTAAAACTGAAACGTCAGTTGAAGTTCTTGACCATTAACTTAGCCTGTTTTCTTCAGAAATCATGACTTTTTCGTTAGCACCAGGAGAATTCTAAAAGCATTCCCGATGTATCAAATTACAATGGTCGAACTCGAACTCCCAGCTCACAGTATCAAATGACATATGTTCTGACTGAATACTTATCGCTGTTTCACTGTCCTAGCGAGTAGCGATAAGAGAATGTAAACAAGATAATTTCTGCAATACTGAAAAACCAACAAAAATTTTAAAAAATTCTGATAATGTTCAGAGCAACCAAGAACTTTTAAAGTGGGGTTCAAGCAGAAAAATATTCTAAAAAGAGATTATATTGCTCTCAAATCAATCTGGTATATATTGGATAAAACTTCAGAGACCTCCCATCAGTGACGTATTAACATTTTTTAGTTTGTCAACGAAGGTAAATTGTGACAACAAAGAGAAAAGGCTATAATCATGCCTGAAACGATAAAAATCATAAATATCCATCATACGAATTTAAAAAAGGCATTCGACCTGTTAAGGACAATTTGGAGTCGTGCAATAGTCGGATTAGAATAGAATAGAATAGAATAGAAGTGTCGGCGCTGAAGAAATAGGCCCATGGCCTGTTGCCGATTCTTGAACTTTTCGTGACTTGATTCACAAGGGATCCGGCCTTTGGAACCCGATCTTTCCATAGCTACATACTGATCTACTGATCTTATCCACCAATCGATGTTATTTGCTATCGGATAATCAATCACTGGGACAGTGTTTTAAAAATAGTGACGACGAGATAAGTGTTCAGTTTGCTCAGTCGCTTCCCTCTAAGATCTAAGACCTCCTAGGGCTTGCTAGCTCGGCGGCAGTCTTCAACTAAGTCTCTCAGAAGGTGATCTGTTTACAAATTAGTAGACGATAAATAGCAGTACAAGCCACTCAGCTCCCGGCAAAAAAAAATCAATAGCATGCTGCATGTATCTGGAAAAGACAGGTTGCTGCCCTTCTTCTTTAGCCGACTGTAATTGACTGCAGGCTGGCCCAGTGGTTAAAGTTCAGAGTACCAAGATTGGCGCGGAGAGGTGTGGGTTCGAGCCCAGCTCTGTGCGTCAGTTTCTGGACAGAATCGGCGAGAAGGCCGGGCGGTTAAAGCGCAGCAGAATTGTAGCAGTGAGTTGCGAGTTCGAGACCGCAATAAGCTGTGAATGTTCTGCGATGTTAAGAATCGGCGACATGCCTACGGCCTATTAAAAACGCTGAAACCGCTATTACATCATATTATTAATTATGCTGCAGATATGCGCAGAATGTTCGATGCCGGAACTGCAAGAGTAGTAATCTCAAGTATATTTGTTACTTTTTATCTTTTCAACTTACCACAGCTAATAACATTAGCTTCTGAGTAGTCGCACTCCTACTGCGTCGAATGTCCTTAAAATTCGTTCTAGCCCTAGCCGACACTATACATTGTTAGGATTATGAATACCTTGTTCATCGTATCAAATTTAAATTTTCATTTTCCTTGCCATATAATAAGATTAATATAAATCTTTCATACTACAATTGTAATGCATACCCTATAGTATATAAGAACAATTTTTAAAACTAACCATAATCACACGCCCTGCATTCATACCAGCAATGTCAGCGATGCTCTGCTTAGTGAATGAAAATTCTTAGGCAACTCCAAGCCAGAACTAATTGTTCCCAGGGTGGCCCATTGGTTATATATAGTTCAGAGTACCACGACTGGAGTCAGTTGCGGGTTCGATCCCAGCTTCATTTGACAGTTATGGTCAAAACTGGTGAAACGGCAGGGCGGTTGATAACAGCAAGAAGGAGCGGTGAGTTGCAGGTATGAGGCCAGCAAGCTGTAAGGATTCTGCGATGTCTAGAATCGACGACAGGCTTGATTTGGCAAATTCAAGGCTAACACCAGTATTCCTTTCACATTTTAAAAGGAATCAACCTCACATGGTTGAGTTTAAATAGCATCTCGAATAATTGGTCCTCTTCGGTATGGCTAAAACCAGCAAACCCTGCAGTTCGAAAAAAAAGTAATTACTTTATATAATCATTGTTAAGGAAATGCGTTATCTCGTAATAGTTATTGCCCACTTGCAATAAACAAATGTTTGGTGGAGCAAGCGTTGCTTTCGCACCGTACTCGTTCGAATTTCGGAATTTTCAAGCTAAGCCGCTTAATAACGTTACTAAAAAAAGTGTAAAGAAAAATAGTTATAGGCATGGTTGAATTAATTCAACCACGGTTGTAGGTGAGCAGTCATACGTATCAACTCGACAATGATTACGTTCAGACCTGACTTGTGTGCTGCTCAATTGTAATTAATACCGTATTTTCTGATTAGGCATCAGTTACGATATTGGTACAGATTTTCTCTATAATGCAATATACTTAACCTAAACATAAGGGATGCAGTGCGGCCATGACTTTAGCACATGCATAGTCAAGGTACATCATTCAGGGTTCCGTAATTGCATTTAACATAGTGATGTCAGCGCTGAAGTGTAGGCCTGTACACGCTGGACACTGCTTCTGGCAGATCGTTTATAAAAGCAACGAACAAAATAAGCCCAAGAACGCTTCCTTGTGGCACGCCACTGCCCAGTGATGCCCAGTCTGACACGGTTCCGTTAATACTGACACGTTGTCGTCTACCTACCAGAAAATCTCGGATCCATTGGAGTACGTTTCCCTCAATACCTGTAATGTTGTATGTAGGCTGTAAATTTCCTACTTGCATTCAGACCGCAGAGATTAAGTATACCGGGGCGGCTATGTAGGCCGAGGCTGGTATTAGTAGCTGTGTCAATTCCGGCTTGCGTGTTGGTGCCTCGCATACAGGGGGATTACCTGACAGTTGCCTAGTTGAGCTGTGTTTTGCGTTACTGTTAAATGCTGTTACTGTGTTATGTGTTACCGTATTTCGTGTTACTGTTACTGTGACTTTGTGTGTTTACTGATAGGTGGCTTATATTATGAAGAAACAATGTGGTGTCCTGTAAGGCCGTTAAAAGGGTAGTCAGTGGGCGTATTAATTATCAGTGTACTTACTATGTTTATTTTTCTTCTAGGATCAAGAGCTTTGTCCCTCAGCTAGCTCGCTCTCCCTCTCCTCCGCGTCTTAGCTCCGCAGTAGGCTACTTGTTTAACTTGCTAGTAAATAAACTTTGAGAAACTTGCCTTTGGTTGTAAATCCCGTCCCGCCTTGAGCATTGCTTCGTAGCCAATTGGGCAGCTGTTGACCTATTCAGCTTCCGGTAATTGGTAGGTGAGACACGTATGGTCAATGCGAACCGTTAGGTGGGGTTACCGGTTGCTTGGTGGTCGTAGGCCGGTTCATTACAATACCCAAAGCGCGGCCGCTACCGCTACTGCTACATGCTCTAAATGGAGCGGGCGCTACCGCTACCACTAGAATTGCTTAAATGTAGCGCCGCTACCGCTACTGAAAATGTAGCGGCCGCTACATGTAGCACGCTACTGCCCACCTCTGGACTAACAACTAACATGGTGACACTAGTAACAGGCTGAGGCTGATAACATTACACCGAAATCTCGAGTCGAGTCCGAGTCCGAGTCTCTTTACGCAACAGCCGCTCGTGCGGAACACTGTCAAATACTTTGGCAAAATCGAGGAGAGCTGGGCAGCGCTACTTTGAAATGTAGCGGCCGCTACCGCTACTGCTACATGCTCTAAATAGCGGGCGCTACCGCTACCGCTACAATTGCTTAAATGTAGCGCCGCTACCGCTATTGAAAAGGTAGCGGCCGTTACATGTAGCGCGCTACTGCCCACCTCTGGTAACAACTAACATGGTGTCACTAGTAACAGGCTGAGGCTGACAACATTACACCGAAATCTCGAGTCCGAGTCCGAGTCCGAGTCCGAGTCCGAGTCCGAGTCCGAGTCCGAGTCCGAGTCTGAGTCTGAGTCTGAGTCTGAGTCCGAG
>NW_025943906.1:0-460 GCF_000764305.2 Hyalella azteca | reverse complement strand
CCATGCGCTTAGCTGCTGCGATGATGTCGTTGTCACGGCTGCTCCATTGCCGCACCTCCTCATGGAGGCCATGAGCTGCCACCTGATGTAGGGGTCAATATATGATGGTGATTAACTGTTATACCTATATGTAATAGTGATTAACTGTTATTTATTATTATGGCCTCCTCATGGAGGCCATGAGCGGCCACCTGATGTAGGGGTCAATATATTTAATAACTAGTCATTAAATATTATATATTATCCTTAATAACGTAGATATTATATATAATCATTAAATATATTGTAATACTGCGTTGAATATATCGTAATATTTCAATGTGTTCAGCAGTTATTTCATATGGATGTCGCACATGGTGTCATGGATGGGTTATAAGACTCATTAATGACAATTATGCCTAATGAGAGGCCACGTTATGCCGCTACTTAAGTAACTAATTAAGACATCAGGACCCCCACC
>NW_025943905.1:0-13452 GCF_000764305.2 Hyalella azteca | reverse complement strand
GAAGCTCACAGCAGCATAGCAGGAGGTGGAGGCGAGCAGAGCGTCGTCAGCAGGAGGCATGGGAAGCAGCACAGCACCGCCTTCGTCAGTGGTGTGCCAGCGTCGAAACACCACAGACCTGCGTTAGGATAAAACATTATGAATAATGAACAATTAAAGTAGCAAGTTGTAAAGGGATAGAATTGAGCAAATTTATCAATAATTATTCATAAACAATTTATATGATAGTGTGCCAGCGTCGAAACAAAAAAGACCTTCGTTAGAATATAAGATTATGAATAATGAACAGTTAAAGTAATATAGCAAGTTGTAAAGGGATAGAATTGAGCAAATTTATCAATAATTATTCATAAACAATTTATATGATAGTGTGCCAGCGTCGACACACCACAGACCTTCGTTAGGATGAAAGATAATGAATATGAACAATTAAAGTAGCAAGTTGTAAAAAGACAGAATTGAGCAAATTTATCCATAGGTATCCATAAACAATTCATATGATGGCACATATTCAAGTTAGTGAGAAAAACTGTTGGGACATAATTTTTGATGAGCGTTTTCACCGGAAAAGTTTCTTTACTATTTTTGAATTCTTGAAATCAAACTGAGAAAATAATTAAGCTCTTTGAGGCGTCATTCGAAGTCAAAATTGCAAGCATTCAATATCTGATTACGCGCGCAAAAAAAAAACATTAGCTATATGACTCAAGCAGTGTATTTGTGAGTGTTCTTTAGGAGAAATTTAATTTTATTGGATATCATTAAATTATTTGATAAAGGAATTTGAATAAATGCACAACTTAATCCATGCCTGGATATGGCAATGTACTAAAAATAGGTCATTTGTGAGGAATAGTGTGGCGTACAGCTTGAGTGTGTGTAGGATGAGGTCGTCGAGCTGTGTGGCGAGTGTGGCACGGCTGCTGGAGAGCCACAGTGAGCCGTCGGGGGCGAGAGCCGCTGCCACGCAGAACAGTTCGTGTTTACCCGCCAGCTGAAGGTGGGCTGTGTGTAGGCTGGACCGCATCATCCTGCGCGAATATACTGAGAACTGTCAGTGTTAAATAGACTAAAATTGACCTAAAATGTTAAATAGACTAAAATTGACCTAAAAATCTAATTAGAATTTTACCTTATTAGAGTGACTAAAATGCATCACTCTAACTTAGAGATGAAATGATTAATTTTGATACGTTTAGTATTGTTAATATAAGTTGTTAGTGAAGCAAACAAGTCCCGCTACAGTTCAAACGGCATAATTTACGGTCAGATTATGCAGGTTCTTGTTCAATTTGCGACTCGAGGCACATATTATTGTTGTAAATATTATTCTGCGTTTATATTATTTATATTAAATAATTTGGTTTCTTTTATATTTCGTTAAAAAAATTTATTCTGCATGCATTTCAAGTAATTCTCATTATTTCAAAAATTGAGTAACTTAAACAAGCTGGCACTCACGACGAACAAAAAAAATTCCTCCGCCCATAATCCATGTGTATAATGGTAGCGAGTTTGAGGCAACGCATTAATTTAATGCAATTAAAACAAAAAATAATAATTATATACACCTTAATTTTGGTCGAGATCAAATGAACATAACTAATAAGCTAACAATTATAGAGCACTGTCAGGGAAAACTCGCTAAATTTCAGATTTCCCGCTAAACATGCACGCCACATCACGCGTGCCAGCAAACTTGCCTCACTGCTATCTCAGTCTTAAGCCACTAACATGCTCAACAACATTTAATGCACCCTGAAGAATGCGGATTGGGGGCGCCAATACTCAAGACGGTGACGCGCCTCATCTTAACCAAGTAACCAAGTAAGCTATCTCAGTCGTGGAGGAACGCGCACTTGCCGCTCCTCGTTTTACAGTTTGCCCGGTAAGTTGGGTAGGACTATAGCTTATTATCTCCGATGTTATAATTTCCATTTACCGCGTTCAGTCAGTCGCCTAAATTTTGCTAATTTTAAGGTAAATATTAAGCGACGGTTGCTTAAATTATGGATGGCAAGAAGGGAAAAACATGTCAGTTCTCAACCCCCACGTGAGCACGGCGCCGGTGACGGCAGCGTAGCAATGATCAGCGAGCTTCGTGAGCCGCTCAACGACGCTGGCTCCGCGCGCCAGATGTTGCCTCAGCGGCTCCGGCGCGACGTCGCCCCAGCGGCTCAAAAGAGCCGGCAGCTCGTTGAGGGACGTCACGAGGCTCCGGTACGAGGACTCCAGCCTCTCCATTATCTTTTTCTGGGCCTCCTTACATTCGTCCAGTAGTTGCTGGCATTGATCAGAATTAGCGTATATTTGTTACCTGTAAGGAAGGCGTGTGCTGCAGGCGTCGCCACAACGCCTGGATGTCGAGCAGACACGACGTCTTCACGCTCGTCAACACGCCTTCCAAACCACCGTCAATTCTGCGAATTCATTTCTCATAGGACATTTAAATACTACTAAGGTTTATATATTACAGACATGCTTCAGGGAAATGAAGTGAATTTAGGTTCAATTTCTCCAAGTGAAGGTTTAATGTTAATAAAATCTTTTCGACCGATAAATGTCGTTTGAAGTCAGCGCGTGGTAGGAGTAGAAATCAGTGCTCACTCAATTTCAACTTCTCATCGAAAGCTCGAAATTTCATAGTATTTAAGTTGAAAATTTGCCTGAATTTCCATACGAAAAGGCTGAAAGATCATAAAAATGTTTTTTCACCTTGCGATGTCGCTTGCGAGGCGCTGCAGGTGCTGCACGCAGCTGCCTGCGGTGTCCCCGAAGTACTGCAGAGCTGCAGGAGACCAGGAGACAACTCTGCTGCCAGCATGCAACACCTGCTCTATAGCTGCAGTCTCGGCGCTGAGAAGCTGCAGCTGTTATTGAACAAATTACCTTCGTGAATGACAACATTATGTGTAATTATATATCTTTTTATCAACACGATGGTCATATCATCAACCTTAATTATTTTCATAACATCAACGCTAATTATATTCACTGCGCCTACTGATCATCCACTGATCAACTAAAGATCAACCATTTTCATATCGACAACAAACAGTCGCGTCTCCCACCGAGATTCGGTTGAAAATTTCGAGAGACGTTGAATGAGACTACATACATTACCTGTATGGGCGACATGGCGTCCAGCAGACGTTGGTACTGAGACAAGGCGTTACTGAGTGGCAGAGAAGCTCTCTGCACAAGGGGCATGGCAGTGCAGAGGTGCAGAGCTGCCAGAGGTGGAGTAACACCGAGCGCTACCAACCCTCCCGCCTCACGTGACACTGCAAGCAGCCCGCCCGGTGTCACCACTTCCCACCCGCCCACCTGCAGGGTTTACTATTTATTTCTTTGAAGATTTCTTGGACATGTGTCAGAAAGTAATATATATACTTTCTTAACTTGATGTTTCACGATAACAAGAATTACAACAAGCAGTGTTTTTATAGACATTTAACTGTCTGTTTAGCAAGAGTTGGTCATAACAGACGCGATGACCTTGCACCAAAGAAGAGCCGATCACCACTTCGTAATTAAGTAATTAAAACTTTTCTGTTATTGTAATTAAAAGTTCAGTATTATACATTATTAATTAGTTCAAATAAATTTTGTTGAATTTTATGAACTACAGCTGATTCATTCTTTTCCTTCATGATCACAAAGGCCATACCTGGCCATTATTAATGCCGTTTTCCGCCTGCATTTGATGGCTGGTGATAACATCGCTGTTGGTCATCACTCTGTAGCTTGATCTCTTCACCAGCACAGGCAGGACCAGAAATCCAGGAATGCTGCGCTCCACGAAGTTGCTCCAGTTGCGCACCACTTCATCCCTGGCGCTCTCCACTTCAGCACACACCTCCTGCACAGCAGCTCCCACCTCCCGGAGCAGCGCAGAGATCGACTCCTGCTCCATCTTCGCGGCAGGGATCCATAAAATAGGGCTGTCGTCAATGACGCATAGGTCGCTACTCAGAAGCTAGTGCACTTAAATCGCCGCATGTCAATAAAAAAACATATAATACCTGTCAAATTGACGATTTATAGATTTAGATTACCACATAATAACTAAGAAGCTTTTCCAATCTTGCTAGAAAATTGTGGCTCAATGTTGCTCACGTATATCGAAATCGGTAAAAATAGTTGTACGGGGAAAAATGCATCGGAATAACAGATATCTTAAAAGTGATTAAAATCAGCTATTAATACTTAAGGAAATCGCTTGAATTATGTAGAAATGAAAGTTGTTACACATCGAAAAGTTGAAAATTATCGCAGTGAAAAAACAGCGCTGACTGCGACTTCTAAACGAAACCATTTTGTGGCCGTTCACGAAATACGAAAATACTTGTCACTGCTACAAGCATGCTTCTGTCTAAATGCTGAAATTAGTAAACTCGGTAATACTCTATTTCGAGAAATTCTTGGAGCGAACGATGGTGATCGCCAAAAAAGCTTTATTGTCCACTTTGCTCGGTCGGCCGGCACGACGCAGCTGGGACAGACTAATTTTACGCTGGCATGAACTCATTTTCTGGTGGTTGACGAACTTTCCTCAATTTTATCAGTAATTATTTCATTATTTATGGGTTATTGATCCGATTATGTGTCTCACCTTGTAAGCTACACATTTCGGGCTACATCATTTCGTTATCTTCATAGTCAGTAATATATATAATTCTTTCTCGAGGAACGTTTCAGCATCTAATGAAGTTTCAGAGCGGAACCATTTTTCAAATACACGGTCTTTCTTCATACTAAAGAAAATATAAACCTTGTTTAGTTCGAACGTAAACATATACATGTATTTTGATCATTAAGTTTGAGTTATTTCCAAGTCCTTTAAATTCATGTAATACGGGCGCCTACTTGCATATGCACCACATTACCCGAGAATAAATTACGATGTACATAAAATAAAATAAAATTCTAACTATCGATATCTTCTCAGGTTTTTTTGAACGGACAGAATTTGTTGGCGAAACTTTCTTAGTGTATAAAGCAGCCAATTTCCCAGTAGAGGCATTCTTCAAACTATAATAGATGAGTTTGGTCTTTGGAACACGAGAAGGCTTTTTGAGCTTCAATCTCAAGGGGAATCAACTTCAATATTACAATTCACATTACTTACGTTTCTTTCAATATCTAAATTAATTAAGTCCAGTTTAAGTTTGCATTGACTTCTCAAGCAAATACTTTCTAGCCGCTAATGTACGTGAACAAAGCAACTGAAAGAGGAATTCGATGATTAAAATTATGATGTTCTCACAAAAAGTATATAGACCATTCCACATGAAATCTGTCATCCCATATTTTCACTTATAAGCAGCAAGATTGCCATCATTATTATGATGGAAACCAAAAGCTTTTGTCGTTAATAAACTTTTAATAGAAGTGGTATGGAAAGACCGTCGTACAGGTCCGAGCGTCTTACATAAAGTTACGTAACGGAAAATTTTCTGTAACATCCAAATTGTAACGACATGCTTAAAATCACTTGTTTCTCGCCACACATACTTTATACTAATGGATTGACACTAGTTGGAAGAAAGCAAATAATAGCCAAGACATTTTAAAAGCAGTAAAGCATATCAAAAAACATTGCGGAAGTCCTAGCAAATTAAATTTTCAGTCAAATAAATAATGTGTAAAACATTTTCAAGGCATCCCAGCCCAGCGCGTACGTGAGTGTGAGTGAAGAGCTCCCTGAGGGTGGACCAGGCGGCGAGACGCTGCCTGAGGTAAGCGTTCATCCAGCGCACGCGCCCCGACACGGGCGCCTCGCAGCCCGGCAGCCGTTGTTCCAGCTGCCGCTGTTGCAGTAGAGTTCGTTCAACTCAAACTTCTAAAAGCATTTTCCAGGATGAATTTATACCTTTTAAAACACTTAACATATTCATGCGGGACACGAATAAGTCGGACATTAAAACGTATTCGATTATGGCAACGATTCGATAATTCGTCGCGTTTCAGGAGCCAAGTTAACAAACAAATAAAAAGTTAACAAACAAATGAAATTTTACATTAGTCATTCAACCACGTAAAAATGCATTAAAAATCTTTCACAATGTTTTCGGAAACAAAGAAAAAGGAATGCAGCGGTAAAACTGACCCTGAAATCTTGTCGGATGCATTTGACCTGCTGATGGAAGTCCCTGAGCAGGTCGGGGAGCTTGGCGGTGAGAAGGCGGCTGAAGGAGGCTCTGCAGGGGGACTTGCGCAGCACCCCTGCCACCGCGGTCACCAAGTCTGACGTGCTGGTCCGTAAACGGGATAATAGTAGCAATAGTACGAATAATACGAATAATACTCTTAACAAAGTAATAAGGCAATAACTATTTAATTTATAAATACTGGTGATGATGACGCTCGATAGAAGACTTAGAATTTTGGAGAAAACAATGTGAAATAAACCAAATTTTATTTGATGACGATAATTCGGTTTTTATATAATATACATCAATAATTATGGCAATAATGATGAAAAATCTCAAAAGTTAGTCGAAAAATCTATCGTGCTACTTCCAAGATTTCTTTGAATGCAATTATTTTTCGTAAACTCTATACAATATACATTAGTTTATTCCGATTGTGGTCAATTTTATTGCGATGAACGTTCGAACGAGAGGAAGGAAATGTACTCCATTATACGTAAAATATAGGCAAGGATCGTAGATAGTCTGGTCAAACCCTCCCTTTATTTTCACTAAAATATTTAAATCGTGACAAACAAAAAATTCCATACCGCTGCGTATTGTTTAATGTAACAAATTAAAACATTTATTGATTGGTTGCTTCACCTGTTACATTTTAATGTAAAACTATACCAATAACTTCTAAATTAAGTTAAATATGTTAAATCCATCCAACGGTCTATAATATACAGAGCGCTAAAAAAACATAAGTTGTTTGATCAATATGCACCTGTCGGATCAAACGCAACACAGAGATTAGAAGTTGGAAATATCGGATGCAATCAATTCTACTTAATAATAACGTAATTAAAACATCAATTTTTAATTATTTCATGATGCGCCTGCGTTGGTCGGTGGATGGCGGATAAATTACCGGATTTCCTGCGATTAATCATGCAGGAAATGCTTGATTATATTTATTTGTCTTTTGATGATATATGAATAGTCAAAGTAATAAAAAAAATTGACTGTCAGCCAAAGATAAAATCAAATACATAAATTAGCTTTGATAGCAGAAAGTCGTCCAGTGGGATAGAATTTTGTGTATAATGAATAAAAAATAATGAATTACCGAAATGCTCATTAGCCCCAAAGAAAAATAATTTTCAGTGGAATGTACACATGGGAAAAATCATTTACGTCGAATAAAAAATTAATAAAATTCAAGTATATAAGGAGACGAGGAAAATATAAAGCATTAGAAACAGATTTTTAAAAGAGTTCTCACAGCCTGTCACTGAAGCTGGCCTGCAGAGCTGAGGTGAGGTTCGCCTCCCACTCCGCGACGGCGCGTCTGAAGTCTTCCTTCTGGCGACACCAGCGGTCACCGTTGCGGGGCGAGAAGATGTTGAAGTCGAACGCCGTGAGGACGCGTAGCACCTGAACACGTCAACTGCAGTCACTAGGCAGTCCAGTTTAAAAATTAAAAAAAAACAATTGTTTACAGTATTAACTGGGCCATGGCTGTGTAATGCATTAACTGGCGCATGATTGTGCACAGCATTCACTGGGGTATGACTGTGTACAAGATTCATAAGGGTATGACTTTATACAGTGTTCAATGAGGCAGTAATTGTCCAAAACATTCACTGGGGCATGATTGCATTCAGCATAAACGAGTGCATAAGAGAAAAGATGTAGTGCATGCAGCACGATGAATCCCAAACATGCACCTGAAAATTAAGAGAGATGAAGCTTGAAAAAAATGAATGCGCTGCTTAGGTATGATACGCAATGTCCAAGGCGCGGGACCAAGTGCCCTTTTTGCTGCATTTTTTCTAAGTGCAGATGATGTTACTTACGCAGTTTTTAAAGATAAGGCAGGATGGGGGCAGAAGATCGCATAACCAATATAAATTATGCCACAATAATTGAAATAATTTCACTGAGGTAGCCGAGGTAGTCATGATCGAATGAACCAGGACTTATGATAGCAGAACTAATTAATGTACCTCGGCCGCCTGGACCTTGAGAGCATCGGGTGCTGGCATCCGCACCAGCGCTGCCCATTGCCCCGACACCGTCACCTGCACCTCCTGCAGATCCTGTCTCGTCATACCCACCATTGTTTAGGAGGATTAATGGTTATACACAAATTCAATGGCATAAATAATAGAAATAAAATGTTACGAGTACAACTTTTAGATAGAAAACTTTCGTTAAAACATAAATTATGATTTTATAAATGCATGATAAGTTTTAGAGATAACAATTTTAATGGGGAATTTAAAATGCGTTATTATCATTATTGCTTGACACAATCGTAATGCTTGACACCATCATTTGCCCCCACAATATATACGAATATATCTTATTCAACCGCCCTATAACCAAACTTCATGTAATATTGGAATATATTACAACTTTAGCATATTTCTCCGGTTGTTAAATTTAATTCGCATCTAGCGATTCACTCTCATTAAAAATCATGTTAAACTATCACAATATTCGTCGTTCATAATTTTATTCGTTCAATTCCATCACTTGCAAGAAAAATAATGATCGAACACATCCTTTACCATGGATGCGTCTAAGTACGAGCCGTAGGACAAAGTAAAATCTTGTTCATGATTATCGGCACAAAGAAATTCGTACAAATTACCATCATTCCGTTAACATTTTCAGATTACATCCACGCGCATTTCAATCTACTGAATTAAATCGAGCATTAATAGTTCATAACGAAGTTAGTATATTTGCCTTAATGATGGCTCGGAGATCCTCACACACTGCCAGCAAGGCTAGGACGGTCGGCAGCACAGAGCTCGGATGGAAGTCCAGTCTGCCGTCCCGCTGTTTCTGTGCTGAATGCCAACAAAACATTACTGTATCCTGAAGTCTAATGTTATCAGAGAATGCGATCAAAACGTTACAGTATCTAGAAGCCCAATTTTATCTCAGAGAATGTGAACAAAACATTACATTATCTGGAAGCCTAATGCTATCAGAGAATGCGATCAAAACGTTACAGTATCTAGAAGCCTAGTGTTATCAGAGAATGCGTACAAAACAATACAGTATCTAGAATCCTAATGTTATCAGAGAATGCGTACAAAACATTACGGCATCTAGAAACCTATTGTTATCAGAGAATGCGTACAAAACATGGCATTATCTTGAAACCTAATATTATGGGAGTATGTGAACAAAACATTACAGTAACTAGAAGCTATAATGCTATCAGAGAATGCGATAAAAACATTACAGTATCTAGAAGCCTAATGTTGCCAGAGAATGCGAACAAAACATTACATTATCCAGAAGTCAAATGCTTTCCGAAGTGTGGTAATGGTGCACTCATAAAGGATCATTAGATGAAAATTTGAGATTACTCATTAATGCAATACCAAAGAAGAACACCAATAGTTTTATTGAACCGCTTTTTAATTTTGTTAATGCTTTTTCTGTAGAAATTTTCAAATTTAATGATGATGAATGGACAAGTGGAAAAGATCGTCAAAGTGAACTAAGCCTGGTAAAAATTACGGAAAGTTTAGACCGCACCTGAAGAGTTTACTCTGTCGACACACGCTCGCAGCGCTGCTTGCCATTCCTCCAGAACACTTACTGCTTCTTGCACGCGTTTCTCAGCCTCCTGTGAGCAGTGGATCGAATAAAATTATACTCTTTATACTATCAATATAATATTATTAGGTTAATATATGAAATTTTACTATTCAAAATATTTATAGAATTATTTTCGTATGTTTGTCGAGGATGCCATCGATATTCGTTTCTTCCATTCACTTTCCATCACCCAAATTTCTTGTCCTCACCCAACGAAAATTCGAGATATGGACAGCGCTTTGAAATACTATCTTTATCATTGAATGTGTCAATAATTACAAAGAATGGCAGAGGTTCCTTCATGGTAGAAGGCAGGAGGTTGACCGGCCGCAGCTGCAGCGTGACGACGCGCACGACGCTGCGCACGCCCGCCTCCAGCAGCGACTGACGCACCAAAAAATTCGTATGAATCATCCAAGTTACTTCAATTATTGATACATGTATCTGTGTGCCTGGATTACGACCAGTTAAATAGACATTAAAATAGACATTGAATTTTAAATAGTCGGCTCCAACCCCATAATCGATTATAATATAATACAATAATTTATCTTCTGCAAAATATTAAAAATACATCAAACATAACATAGACATCTTATAAATAAAATACTTAAAAAAAACTTTTTAAAATACCACGTTTTTCTTGTGGACTAAAAAGTAGAAAATAAATTGTGGCTCGCCCCAAAAAACGTGTGTCGGACAGATTTATGATTAAAGCGAAAAGCACACAACACACGAATTTTGGAAATTTGATGGTGAACGTACAGCCCGACCCACGTTTTTTGGGGCGAGCCACAATTTATTTTCTACTTTTTAGTCCTCAAGAAAAACGTGGTATTTTAAAAAGTTTTTTTTTTAAGTATTTTATTTTCTCCTTTTTAGTCCGTTGCTACACATGAAAAACGTTGTTGCGAGCCAATTTACTTGACTTGACGTACGTATCGATGATACGCAGCGTCAGCGCCTGCTCGTCTATAACGTCAGCGCCCGCACGTCATACTATATATATACTATTTATATATACTTTACTCAATTAAGCTAATTTAGGTCTCTAATTGCTAGTTTTTATGATTGTATCTGAAATTGTTAGGCGAAAATAGCCTGCATGCCAAATTTCAGATCTCTAGAGCAATCAGAAGTGGGCTAATTTTCGTTGTCAATGTTAACAACAAACAAACAAACAAACAAACGCGAAGCTAAGCTAAGAAAAACGTGTTAAAATATATCAAGATTCCTAAAGTTCCAATTCTATTCAGAATTATCTTAAAAACAGTTGCAACATTAAGACTAGACTAAAGTAAAAATATCATTCATCAAAATAGATCATATTACGAACCAATTTATCGGTGATATTTAAATGTTGTCTTTCCTATTGAATAAAACTTGGTCGGGGCCATCGCAGACATGAACCAACCTGCACCCGACAGCCGACGCCCTGACGTCGCCCCAGGCGCCACAGGATGAAGAGTTTAGCCACAAAGTCTTGTGCGTTGCCGGCCAGCGCTGCCACGCCATCTGCTGACGCCATCTGCCGTGAGTTGATACAAAACATGATTATCAATTAGAGGCAGGCTTGGTGCTGTCAGCAGTAATAATTACAAACTATCTTTCTATATTTTTTCATACATTTTTAAATGATCTTATTTTTTAATAATAAACTGTCCTAAAATAATCTGTTCAACCGAACGTCAACCATTAATAAGTTAACCACTATTATCATGTTTTATTTTTACAAGGAGTGCTGATAATTAATTTTTTAATTACGTATAATTATTATTATCAATAGTTATTATTAATTATTATTATCAATAGTATATCGCTTATAGAAAATATTTTCTTTGTGTTCACTACTCATTGACTGAGAAACTTCAATAAATATCAAGTATATGTAGTATCACATTACCTTGAAATATTTCTCGATGTAATTAAGCGATCTGTGGCAATCTTGTAAATTCCCGTAGAGTTCTTCGAGCTTTTCGACAACGAGTCTTAACTCTGACGCGCCACTTTCTTGTTCATCAAGCATTGATGTGCCTTGAAAGTTACCACGGCCTTCGTCACGATGTATCCTCCCGGATCCTTCATATCTTAAAAACTTTGTTGAAAGCTCAACCAGTTTTTCTGGTAACTTTTCTGCAGTAAATCTGATATCTTGCTCGTCTAAGTCTTCCTTGGACTCGACCAGCGCATCCCTGTTATCGTGTTCATCGCGCAGGGCATCGTCAGGGGATCCTGAAACTTTGCTGTCGTCCTGTCGCAGATCCCGCGCCAGTTCCGCGCGCCTGCGCCGAGCATCGCGCTGCATGTCCTCCACTTCTACGCAGCCAATATTTTACATCAAAGTAAGAGGGAAGCTTTATGCCTGAGACGAAAATCAACTTTGTGTTTTGCAGTTCACCTTATGTCTAGAGTCCGCGCATGAATCTCCGACTACTGATGGCAGTTAATGTCCCTTTGCTTAAACTTATAGCATCATAATTTTGTAGAGCGTAGATGTAGTATTTTTCTAATGATATGTATTTTCATAAAATAAATTTTTTTATCCCTAATTAAAAGCTCCCAAGGAGTTTTGAAGAAATAATAAAAAATTCTTTGAGTTAGACACATTCACAAATTAAATTTCATAGTAGTGAATTAAATTGAAACAACTTGAGCCTTGGATACGTAAAACAGCTTGAGTCTCCTTGGGGACAAAAGCTTATGCTGTGATAAATGCAGAAATAAGTATATGAAAAAGAAAAAAAAATTCAAATAAATTCTTCATATCTTCATTGAAGAAATTTCATATACCAGCACCATCATCAATTAAAAATATTTTATAGAATACAAGTTCAACGTTCAAGGAATATCTAAATTAGATAGTATAATTTTACCGATGATTTTGAGGCACATAAGGCCTCGGATAAAAATAAGAGGTCGTTCGTATCATGCGGTAGGTGCAACAGCATAAACCGAATAAAATAAGAACAACCATTAGGTATCATTGGCCAAGACAACAGTGCGGGTCTTTGACGAGTCAAGAGCTTAGATCTAGAATTATTAAAATATTTTCGAACACGAGAAAGCTGAGAAACTAAACCTTTGAAAAAATAAAGAAAAATTACCGAGGTTAGCGCGGCCAACCGCCAGTGCAGAGCAGACCTGCAGGAAACTGTCCTGCCAGACGCACTTTAGCACGCACAGAGTAGCTTCCGATGCTCCGCTGCCCGCAGTGCAGCTCATACGCTGGGATTGGAACAATTGTCTCAGTTTCATGCAATATTTCTGATATGAGTATATTATAAATTTAACGTTAACATTTGTATCGGAATATAGATAACTTTAAGAAAGGTGATGTAACGTACATGAAGTAAATTTGAAATCTGAGACTAGACTCGATGTCTGTTTGAGGGGATAATGAATTAAATGGTTAATTGGTCAGTTGGGCTGGACTGCGAGAAGAAAAATGACGGAAGCATTCTGAGAAGAGCGCAAACGTAAAAAATAGTCAAGTATGCAGCTCAAAATATGTACATACATCAAATATATGGGTTGTTACCATTAATCGGACAGACATCGATGCGATTGCGTTTATTTTAGGAGGTCACGCGACTACGTTATGAGTTCAACAGGCATCTCGAGGACAACGGGCATCCGAAATAATTTCCAAACCAGTTTTCCAACTTACGGAATTAATTTCGTCCAGAGTTTT
>NW_025943904.1:0-35315 GCF_000764305.2 Hyalella azteca | reverse complement strand
ATATCGCAAGACAAAAAAATCTCTCAGCACAAATGTATCGTCACAATTTAGATTCACTTTCATGCAGCAACTGACCTGAGGTTTTTAATGCCCAGTGTTTGTACTTTTGGTAGAAGAAACAAATTTAGGAAATTCAGAGGAAATCAGCAGAAGGGGTAGGAAGTTGGACTGAGAAATACAGAAAGAATAGCATGAGGTTCAACTGCGTTTGAAATTAGATCAAAGACTTAAACTAGCATAGCACAATCCTCAGCAGTAAAATCTTAACAGCCTAATCGGATTGCACTACCCCGCTATCTGAATATATCTTTGAATAGAACTTTGAATATAATTTTGATATAAATTTGAATAAAAGTAAGTATAAATTTGCGTAGAGCTTTGAGATAACTAACGAGTTTAAATATACTTTATTAATCTAATTGGACCAGCCGAGCTTTGATTTGCAATATTAAACAAACTTGATTGTGCTATTAACTTAAAAGACGTAGCCTTAAACTAACGTCCAACTTCCCACAGAAGCAAATTTGGCATATAGTTGATGCAACCAAAAAAAAGAAAATTGACACGACATTCACGCAAACCAAGGGATAGAGAATCAGATTTGTAGGAAGGATTTTAGAGATACATATTAACAGGTGAGCATGTCGCTGTTGCAGGTACTGGTTCGTAGGAAACACTGGTCAACACTGGAACAACACGGAGCAAAGTATACGGATTGAAAGCTCATTACGTAGGACTGATGGAATCTACCACTACTCTGCACTGCATAAAATATGTGAATCTCTCGAGATTGTTCTCTCGGTGCCCGACATTGACTAGTCCGCACAGTCGGACAAAGGACGACCGCACTGCGAGTCAAACAAAATACTTTATATTTATATACCCAGTATTATCATTGATTAATTAACCGGAATTTCAATAATTTTCGGTGAGAAATTTAGAATTTCTCACAGATTAAGCCTGCAGTCAGTAATCTGCCCATTAAATTATCTCGTTTTTAGATAGTAAGAGCTATACACATCATATACTGAAGCGAAAAGCCACAGTGTAATGTTCGTCCACCACTGAACGTTATATCGAAACAACACTTAATACCCTGACTATAACTCGAACTGTAACCAGTGAACAACGGACTGTGACCGGAGGTGAATTGCTGGCTTGAATCCACAGCTTCCTAGCAGAAAGACTACAAGCTGTCGTTGTAGGAGGCTCGAAATCGAGCGAGGCTAGGGTGAGGAGTGGAGTGCCACAGGGAACGGTACTCGGCCCAATCAATCTCATTCACATCGCCGACATAGATGTGACAGTGAGCCACGCCTCTGCATTGTCTGCATTGTCATACGCTGACGAGAGGTTGCAAGAAGACCTCTCTGCAATATATGACTGGGCCCAAGCGAACAACATGCAGTTTAACGGACCAAGTTTGAGGTTTTGAGATACAGAGATAGCGGAAGAGCTGGTATGGAGCACCGCTTCCTAGCACCTGACAACTCAGAAATCGAAGAGAAGCGACTCGTTCGCGATCTAGGACTGTTGATGAATACTCAGGTCTCTTTTGGTGATCACCAATCACACTCTTTAGAGCCCTTGGAATACCAATTCTTGAATACTGCTGCCAGCTCTGGACCCCGTTCACACTCGGCGCAGTGCAACTGCGGCAACTGGAAGGTGTCCGGCGAACCTTCACTTCCAGGATCAGAGGTATGGAAGAGTTGAACTAGAGAGAGGTTAGGCGCCTGGGTTTGTACTCACTGCAGAGGAGATGGGAGCGGTATGTCATTTTGTACACATGGAAGATGATAACCGGAATGGCGCCAAACTTCGAGAGCAAGACCTTCAGGATTGAGACATGTCACAACGAGAGAAGAAGGAGACTGTGCAAGATCCCCCCACTACGTAACAGATCTGCAGTCAGATTTCAATCCATGCGAGAATATTCACTTTCCGTGGTAGGGCCGAGGCTGTTTAACGTCCTACCAAAGGATCTAAAAGAGGGAAGTTCACCCTGGAGACCTTCAATGGACGACTGGACGTGTTCCTGGTCACAATCCCAGATCGACCTCCCCAGGAACACTACCAGCGGAGAGAAGCAAGTAACAGCACCGTGCATCAGCTGGCCCGAATGAGGGCGAATGAGCGATAATCAGACAGCGATCCATAGTGGCCTGGGACTGCTACGTCCGAAACAAATATCAAGGAATCAACGCGTCTCGAATATGACTTACAAGGCATCGTTAAATTTCTTAATTATAGTTCACAGCATCTGAGGTTAGGTTTCTGATAGAATAGTTATGTTACAAATCAATCGACCAGTGGCCGTTCGGCCGACTACTGGCAGGAACCGACACCTCTTGAATGACGTCACCGAAAATACTGTCCACTGGGATAATATCAAACAAGATACCACTGAAAATCTCATCACAGACTATAGAGAGAGACTGCTGGAGGTTATGAAGATAAAGGACATGTCATTGATTATGTATTTTGCAACACTTACCAACTGTAGGACTAATTGTGTCTGAAGGTGTTGGGGAATTTTTTCTTGTTGAAACGTCTTGAAATTTCATTTCGTTCTGAAAATGAAGTGTTATTTTCCAATTATATACGGCTTAGTTCAATTAAATCTTAGGCTCATGCATTCAATAATTTTCGAGTTGTTCAAGAAAACATTGAAAAGAAAGGAATATACGAATAATTTCGTCGCAACTGTATAAATGATAGCTGAACCAAAATATACTACCTTGCATATGATGTTCTGCAGCTTCAGAAAACGTTTCATCTCGAGTATCGAATAAAATGGCACCGCTGCACTAGTGAACACATCGTCTTGAGTGTCTACTTAAGGAGAAACAGCTGCTTCAGGGAACGTTCCAGGGCAAAGTCGAAATTATAGATGGAGAATTATTTAAATTGTATTGTGAAATGCACATTTCTTGAAACTGATTTAACGTCAGCGTATCCCATGCGATGCCTCTATATGTCGTAACCTGGGAAGACAAAAAAGCAGTTCGCATTCCTCGATATTATGTTTCGGTGGCTTTTACAAGAAGGCAAATTGCCTCGTAAACAGAACGGATACACATGCTGATTTTTTATAGCTTTTTCTGCACAATGGTCGTCCAAGACCTGCCGCACTCCATTTCTAAGCAATTTAGTCTTTTTTTGTCATTCATAGCATTTTTCTAAGCATAAATTGAATCCCTATTGATCTCTAACCAAATTTTCATTTCAGACTGACTTACAATTAGAACAAGATGGTGATAGTCTCGACCAGCTTCAGACTGGTCACAGGGTTGTCGTCAGCGTTGTCTCTGCTGAGCTTCGTGAGCGACGGCCGCGTGGCCAGCGTCTTCAAATGCGGGGCTGAGTGTCGCGAGGACGACCGATGCGGAGGCATCGTCTGGGATGTGGATGCCGTGAGTTACGCAGCATTATGATACTCAACGCACTTATTGTTGAAGGTGGAAGTAATAACAGTCAATGTATTTATTTGCACTTGCTAATGAGTGAACCTTTTACGCAGAAGATTGGGATTTTGAAATGCAGGTAGTGTTTTCTCCTGCTTTGTATCTACTGATATTTTTAGAATAATAAAATTCTCGCGGAAATTTACGAATTTCCCTAATACTCGTATATTCGCCTCCAATTTTAGTGTCCTTGGCACAAGCTCAATCGTTATTTCTGTTTCTCAACTCTGAAAGTATAAAAATGGTTACATTCCTATTTGATAATAAGAATGTAATAAGGATCTAGTCGACGCAACAAGAAAGCCCAAATTTTTGCGATTGCCCGACTTTTTATCTATTATCATACATTATTGATTATGGCATTTGTTTTGCTATAAATTTAAAAGCGAAGAAAACACCAAAAAAAATTCAGCATATCTCTATAGAAAACGTTTCGGAGACCAGCTCCATCGTCAGTTCGATAAATCTAGAACACAAATAAAGTCAGAAAATTAATAAAGTTTGCAGTAACAAAAACACAGAAATTAAAAACCTAAATTTACAGACAAAGGGTAGAATAATAAAGTAAGTACCTATTTATTCACAATTTCTAATGGATAAGAACTATATGCAGCATTTAAACTAGGCTTCTCTTTAAAAATATGCAATGATTCCAAAATACGCAGATTGGAAGCATCAGAACTATAAGCTAAAACCTTAAATTCAGTGTCGGACACTGGAACGTTGCACTGGTCGGCGCGAGTGCGCACAGCCGAAGAGGAGGGCGCGATAGTAACTGCCCGGTCCCATAACTCCTCCCTCTATGCTCAGCGACACTACTGTAAAAGTTGCGTGCCGTCATCCCAACGTACGCAGATGCACATCGTGCACAACTAAATTTATAAACTAGGACGATCGCATGTGAGAAGGGAGGATATCTTTGTACCTAAAAACGAACCTATTTTGAAATTATTCACCAGTAAGATACGAAGATAAATGTCCGGAAAGTATTTCATAGACAAATCTTTTAATTCTCTTGACATAACTTCGGACGCATGGCCGAAGTATGGAAGAGAACAGTAAACAACGTTTCTGCTATCAAGCTCTGAAATACTTCCGGACATGAAATACTTTCCGGACATTAATCTTCGTATCTTACTGGTGAATAATTTCAAAATAGGTTCGTTTTTAGGTACAAAGACATCCTCCCTTCTCACATGCGATCGTCCCCAGTATATAAATTTAGTTGTGCACGATGTGCATCTGCGTACGTTGGGATGACAGCACGCAATTTTTACACTAGGGTCGCTGAGCATAGAGGGAGAGTTATAGGACTGGGCAGTTACTATCGCGACCTCCTCATTC
The DNA here is from genome assembly GCF_000764305.2 of Hyalella azteca. Classification (NCBI taxonomy): domain Eukaryota; kingdom Metazoa; phylum Arthropoda; class Malacostraca; order Amphipoda; family Hyalellidae; genus Hyalella; species Hyalella azteca. Next base: position 30,504 of record NW_025943904.1, on the reverse strand, counting down.
GGCTGTGCGCGCTCACGCCGAACAGTGCAACGTTCCAATGTCCGACACTGAATTTAAGGTTTTAGCTTTTAGTTCTGGTGCTTCCGATCTGCGTATTTTGGAATCATTATACATTTTTAAAGAGAAGCCTAGTTTAAATGCTGCATATAGTTCGTATCCATTAGAAATTGTGAAAAGATAGGTGCTTATTTTGCCCTTTGTCTGTAAATTTAGGTTTTTGACTTTTGTGTTTTTTACTCAAAACTTTATTAACTTTCTGACTTTGTGTTCTAGATTTATCGAACTGACAATGGAGCTGGTCTCCGAATCATTTTCAATAGAGATATGCTGAATGTTTGTGGTGTATTCTTCGCTTTTAAATTTTTAGTGAATCTGATATTAAAGCAATCTAGTGACATTATTACTTGTTTTGCTATATCTAGAACTATTTACTTAATATATGTATCCTGAGGTTAACACGTAAAACCCTATTCTTACTTTTCATTTCGTCCTACTAAAAATACTCAGAAAATAGAACAATATTGTTGTGGACCACCAGGTTCGCAAGAACTGTTGTCAGGAATAATAGTCTTTTCTCGTCAAGATATACTTAAAATCCAACACCACAACACAGATATAAAATTGGGCAAGGTTACAAAGTTAATCGAGACAATCTGGAACAAGACATATACATGCCGAATAGAGGGATCCTTATTCCGCATCCTCATCATCAAAACTCCAATTTATAGCACTTTGTTCCAGAATCGGGTCGTCGTTAAAATCTATTCGCTGAGTAGAAAGTAAAACATTAGAATATTTATCTTCAAGCAACTTAAACTCTAGCACATTCCTACGGCTAAAAATAGACTTATAAGATACAATTTCAGACATTTGCCCTAAATTATCGTAAACAATAGGCTGAGATACATCAAGATTATCGCATTCTGTTTCGCCATCCGTAGACGATATACAATCTACCAGTACATTAGAGAATTGATCATCTTCGCTACTATCCACATCAACATCACAAACCGGAACAATATTTGCGGTTTTCAAGACATCCAAGTCAAGTAAATATTTAGGCGGATCAAACCAGGGTTTTAATTGCTTATGTGCCTTCACAGTAGTTTCACCATCGGAAATCTCGTATGTAACGCCATTACTCTGGATTTTTGTAACAACATATGGTCCTAAGAATTTCTGCTGTAATTTATACTGCAGTTGATTACCTATCCTTTGAATTTTAAGAACGACTTTCTGATTTAATGAAAATGATTCAAATTTCGGATGAGCATCCTTCCAGTTAGTCACCGGGTCTGCATTTACAGGAAAATCGCTATTACAATTATGAGCTTTTGACATAATAAACTCTGAAGGAGTCATTTTCAAAGATACATGCCATGTATTATTATAAACTACTACCGCTTTCGGTAAAGCGACGTTCCAGGAGATAGGGTTTTCATGGACAATTCCCTTCACCAATTCCGCAATAGTTCTGTTCGATCGCTCAACCAATCCATTACTTTGCGATCTGAATCTAATTGAAAACACATGGACAATATTCCTTTCCGACAACATGCGTTCAAATTCTAAGGACCGAAACTCTGGACCATTATCACTCAGTATCCGATTCGGCAGCTTTACCATAGCCGGAAAAACTAGACTAGTCATCGCAGCACAAACAGTCGTTGCCTTCTTATCTTTCATGGGTACAGCGTAAAGGAACTTCGACAAATGGTCTACACATGCCAAAATTGCGACATGACCAGACGATGATTTTGGAAATAACATGATATCAATTGCAACCAAATCGAATGGAGAATTAGCAACTATTTTAATAGTAGGAGGGGTCTTCAATTGGTATGAAACTTTAAATAACTGGCAATGCTTGCACGTACGAGTAATATCACGAACTATTTTCTTCATGTTAGAATAAACGTATCACCTATCTGCAACATGTACTGCGAGTTGTCGGATTCTAGCGTAACTTTTATGTCTCTTGCCTTATTTCCCTGTAAGAGGAAGCACCCGCTTCTCCTATCGCCCTCTAGCTTCTGGTCTTCGGCTCGAGCAGGTTGCTCTCTCTTTCGGTGTTGAAGTACACCTTAGCAGAAGACTTAGCTTTCATTCAATCCCACAACCGTAAGGCTATCATGCCGTCACAAAGTGATAACGTAACACTTCATTAATGGGTGGTAAAATTTATCCAAAACTAAGTTCAACAATTTATGCTTGCCAATATGCGCCATCTTTGTGTGCAAATTCAATAGAAACTCTACAAGAAACTCAAAGGGAACAACCGGAATAGAATCCACACCTCTGTCGTACAGAAGCAAATCAGAAGCAACTCGAAATTTACGCCATGCGCTCTGAAAAATTCTAAGCTCATTTCCTTCTCATAATCTACACGGTATTTGTTCAACTGTCTTACTTTTAAGATTTGCTATTACCCTATCTTCATTCTGCATAGCTATCAATCTAGTTGTCGAAATGCTCGAAAAGAATGGCACACCCTCGATACATGAATCGGTCTCTGACAGGTCATCTGAATCAGAAATATCAGACCTTACGTCTAAAACACCAGCAAAACACACTGTCATCGCATGAATCCAACGAGAACATGAAATTGGATCTACTATTTGTTTACAATCTACATCAAATGAAGTCAAATCGGTTCTAACACTTAAGCAAAATGTCCTGAAATCAACAGTCACCTTATTTAAAATTAGGAAATTAGATCCTAAAATACAACAATACGGCAATTCTGAGCTCTTTACAATCGCAAATGGTACTGCATGAGGAAAATTTTTATCGGAAATCGTCAATTTTAGTTCCACATACCCTAGCACATTAGTCGTTACTCCACCTAATCCTGTTAGTAATTTACCAGCCAACTTGGTGATATTCAACGACCGGTTATTTTCTAGCAACAATTTTACCGTATCTTCACTAATTAAACTAACTTGGGCGCCAGTGTCAACCATCGTTCAATGGTTGAATACCTTCTCTGCGCTGCGTCAAATGTCATGGACGAATAAGCTATGGTTTTATATACGTTATTTTGCCGTTGCATCAGGCATGCACCCGCCCCAAGGCTAGAAGCATCTACGAAAAGTTCAAGCTTCTCTGCACCATCAGAATAGTCAGGGAAGCTCAAGGCAATATCCTTCAGTAAGACTTCTTTTAAAGATTCAAAGGCATTATCCGTTTCTGGCGTCCATTCCAGCACCTGTTTCTTAGGCCCACCTGTTAAATCAGTAAGAGGCTTCGCCACTACGGAACACTGCTCGATGAACTTACGCTGAAAATTAACTAAGCCTAGGAACTGCCTTAATTCTGTAACTGTCTTAGGTTTAGGGTAATTCAAAATCTTATCTAAAAACTCTGGCGATTTCTTAATCCCATCTCTATTAATCACATGACCTAAAAACGTTACTGACTCCCTAAAAAATTCACACTTGCTAACTTTAATTTTGATCCCATTTCTTCTAAAAGTAGTAAGCACCCTCTCAACAAGGCTCACGTGTTCAACAAAAGTTTCTGTCATGATTAAAATATCGTCTATATAGATTATTACATTCTGAAAACAAAATTCAGCTAGAACCTGTTGCATTGTTTTCTGAAACGCTATTGCATTATTCTGCAAACCAAAGGACAAACGCTTGAATTGAAAATGATTACGGGGAGTGCTAAAGGCTGTAAATTTTCTACTATCCTCATGAATTGGCACCTGATAGTATCCACGAACCAAGTCTAATTTAGTAAAGTAATGAGTATTCTACCCCTTGTATATGGACTCTAAAAGATTCGGCATTGGGAATTTCTCTTGCTTAGTGACTTCCCAGTCAGACGCGGTCGAGAAAGCACGTGTCCGCTCTCTCTGGAACTGTTCCGTGAGCGGAGATAATCGTGTGTGACGGTTATTTTTCTTTGTCGGCCAGTTGTAAATGTGTACAGCTTGGGCCCAAGTGTTTTTCAGTGTTTCGGCGGGATATCAGGGAAGTCAGTAAATACAATTAATCAGTGTGGAAGTGTTCAGGAGGAAATTATTCCTTTACATATAAATAGGACTCGGTAAAAAGCGTTAACAGTTCTGAAGAGTAAAACTGTAACATTCACTAAGTGAAGTAGTGAAGCAGAGTGACGAGTTTTTCGCAATAAACCAGTGAAATAGATAAATAATAGAATAAAGCAGTAATTGGTGAGTGAAGCAGTGAAGGCGAGCGAAGCAGGGAAGCTAGGCGAGTGAAGCGACGCTGGAGAACCTACAAGTTATGGTATTTATGACTTACATCCTGTCGAGCCTCCAGGACGTTAGACACAGCTTTGTGGTCAAAGGCATTGCTCAGTATTCACCGTGATATTTTCAAATACTCAGTGTAGGATTCCAATTATTCAGTGTGATATTTTCAATATTCAATTTTCAATTTCATTTTAAAGTCGGTACCCGAGAATTCGCGAATGCGCTGCGATCCCACTGTTCATGTGCAGATCGCTGATGTAGGAACTGAGGCGCTGACTGCTGTGGATGGTTGTTGATATCATTACGTCGATAATTCGGGCACTGATGTAGGAAATGGTTTCTAGAACCACAAGCAAAACATTGGTTCAGACGTTTTCTACAGTTGCTAATAAGATGACCCCGTCTTCCACAATGCCGACACGCTAAATCACCGGTCACAGGCTTCAAGTGAGGTCTTACCGAATTCTGAAAACGAGCACTCTTCTCTGCATACACTCGCGGTTTTCTCACAAAAGGCTTCCCAGGAACTAAATTTACTTCCGATGAACAATGCTGGATACTAATGTCTCTTTTCTTCAGTGGCCGATGTACATTAACAATATTGTCTTCAATCTCTTCGCTGTCGTTCTTCTGTCCTTTTTCCTTCTCCGTCTCAACATCAAACAAACTAGCACACTTCTGTACTGACTTCCACGTGCACTCTTCATTGCGTATTTTCTGTGACATAATATGGGCTTTCAACATAGTTCGAAAGTCTTTCGGCGCAGCCTGAACACATTTTTCTATCAGTCTTTTACTCGACTGGACTTTCTTTTTCGGATACGCAAGTTTGAATAGCCGCTCAAGTCTACCACAAAAAAGGTACATGGATTCACCACGCTGATATCGTGCCTCAGAAAAATTAATCTTGCATTTCTCACTTCTGACTTCTTTCAAATCATCATACCATTCACACAGCTTCTGCTTCACATCACTGTAGGAGTCATCAACATCGCGGAGAGCTCGGAAAGCATCACGAGTCTTACCTTCCAGGTGGCGATCCAGTTCATCCAGCCACGTATCTCTGTCACCGCGAAAATTACTGTCACAGTAGCTCTCAAATCTCAGTAGGTACTTATTTAGAGCCTGACCACTTTCTTCATTGAAATTACCTATTGATGGTACTTTTCTCGTATCCATTTTTTCTATAATGTCCGACCATCTTCTGCTCTTCCGTGCAAGAGATTCCTTACGTCGTCCCGCTGACCAAGGCGGTACGATACTTTCACCAGCATCCTCGCTGCTGTCACTCAACGTACTACTGTTGCCTTCTTGTGCCCTGCGAGTCGCAGAAGTAGACCCTAATTTCTCATGCACACGTCGTTTAGGAATAGCTCCCGTAGAAGCGATAACAGCAGACGCTGATCCAGTCAACTCTGTAGATGGTCGATTTCTCGCACCAGCAGATAGGAAAAAATCTTCCCATTCTTTACGGAATGTATTAACTCTGTCACGTGACGTTGCAGGCAAGTTTTGTTCACTAATCTTCAGCGTGTCCAGAAATTTTTCGATATAAACCAGATTATCGTTAATAAATTGTTCTTCTTCTTCTTGGTTAAGCCCACCATCAAGGTCAGGATCCACTGGTGGCCTATCCACATTCATAGCCATTGTCCAACTTTCACAAGTCTGGACACCGAAATGTTGCTTATAGAAGAATACACTGACAGCGGAGCAGTACCGGCAAGCCTCCAAACAGAAAACAGACTATTCACAGAAAGTATTCAGCTTTGTGAACCTGTTAAAATCTCACTTGTATCTACATTCAGGTTACTAATTAAAAAAAATCTTGCACCATAAAAACAGTTCAAGAGTCACGGCACCATTATGTTGTGGACCACCAGGTTCGCATGAACTGTTGTAATGAATAAAAGTCTTTTCTGGTCAAGATATACTTAAAATCCAACACCACAACACAAATATAAAACTGGGCAAGGTTACAAAGTGCGCGGAGACAATCTGGAACAAGACATATACAGGCCGAATAGAGGGATCCTTACTGTCCGCTCTCTAAAATCCGAATGAATCCGTCGGCCCGACACCAATCAGTAAAGCTACCATTCTCTCTAAAATAATCTTACAACTTTTACATCCTAATTAAAATACATCCTTTTCCTATACACTATGCATCAAGATATTACACATTATTGATCCTTAATAATTAACCTAGCCCTCTACAACGTAAAATAAAAAAATATGCGCTTAAAAATTTATTTTTAAAGACGATACTTCTAAAGAATCCAGTGACTTTGATGTTACACATGCACAATGAATTTCTAATTTTATTTTCAAATATAAAAAATAATAATTGTCAAACTTTTTTAATGTATAACAATTTTGTAAATTTTCAAAATGATTTATTCTGTCAACTGATTCATGCATTGTCTCTAACTTTATGCAAAAGTGTGTCAAATATTGATTTTAAGATTTGTAGCAGACAGACAAACAAGAAGTGAAGTCAAAGAGAAGTGTTGCAAAAATGTGTATAATTGTCTCATCACACAACGCATATTAAGGAAACATATATTTTTCTGATCACACGATGCATATAAAGTATGTAAAACACATGCTGGGTGTGCAGGGCGCTACGCGGGGCCGCGGCCATCAAGCTGCGCAAGAGCCAATGGCGCGACCGCAACCTCGACGTCATTCAGAAGAAGGCGGCAGAGTAGCAACTCCTTGGACTCAAATAAACTTTATATTATTCGGTGTTCCTTCTGATCAAATGTTGTCAATATTATTGCTTTCTAACAGGGCTCAAATGATGTCAATATGATTGGGCTCTCATTCACTTTATTAATGTTAAAATTATTGGGCTTTTCTCGGGTTTAAACAAGTCAAATTATACTGGGAGCTCTTCGGACTGGGAAAATCACAATATTATTTAATGTTCTTTGTGCTTAAATAATGTAAAAGATATTGGTTACTCTTCCGTGTCAGAAGATAAGATATTATTGGTTCTACTCGGGCTAAAAAAATTAAATATTAGGTATTGGATTCAGCTTGGACTCAAGTAATAGCAATATCATTAGATGTTCCTCAGACTCGAAAAATCTTCTGTAACTCTTATAACGTCAATATTATTAAGTACTACGCGTGCTTAATTAAATAATGTCAAAACTGTTAGTTGGTAATGTAACTTGAATCATTCTCAACTTTTTGGCGTGCAAAGAGATATTTTTTATTTTATTCTATAAGTTATGTGTGAAATAGCACGTCATAACCCTTGCTCCCATCTAACTTAAGGGGACCTACCTCCCTAAAAATCGGAAATTTTGGCTTTTCCGTTTTCTTGACTCATTTTGTAGCTACTGAAAAAGCGCGTCTAACGCAGTTTACCGCATGTCTGTGCGTGCTAAAGCTACTACCATAGATGTACATGCAATACTTTTTCGTGTAATGCAGTCTTAAACTTTTATATAATGATCATTTTATAACATCATTTACTAATAAATGGTATTTATATGTCATTATTTAGGTTAATTGCAAAGTGTTTGCACTCGTTTGAAAGCTACAAACAAGACGCGTTCAACAAAGCTACTACCATTAATGTACATGCAATAGTTTTTGCTTAATGCAGTTGTAACGTTATGTAAAATGAATATTTCATATATATATATATATATTTATATATAAAAAGTTCAATTTATAGCCTATTTTTCACGTTAAATTTGACATAAATAGGTCTAAAGACGCTTGCTGGTACCCTGAATGCAAATAATATGCAATGGGAAAGCTTGGGCTACAATATCAAGACTTTTTTGGGCATATTCTTCTGTTTTCAATGAATTTTACTTTATTTGGCTCCCCTGAACAATTCAAAAATAAAAAAAAAACGCTATCTTAAAAAGTTTAGAACTCCAACAGTTTTAAAGCTACGGCAATGAGAGACATACTATTCGATTTGTACAAACCATACCTAGCGACTCTAGAAGCCCTTTTTTCGAATTTGTGCATGGTTTGACTTATATATGGGGAAGAAGGGGGGAGGGCTAGGAAAAAGTGGAAAAATGGGGAAAACGCGCATAAAGAAGAAACTATGGGGAAAATGAAAAAAAGGAATGCCAGAGTTGATAGGTATGGTTTTTACAAATCTAATGATATGTGTCTCGATGTTGTAGGACGATATTTGTAGGAGGAGATAGATTTTCTATAGTACCCGCTTTTGGCCGTTTTCTATGAATATCACGTTTTCTATCAATTTTTTCTGAAAATTCATAGAAGCAAAATGTTATTTTTTTACATTTTACGTCTGTATATGAAGTTTCACGATGATCGGATAATAACTGTAGAAGTTTTTACGGAGGGAGGTAGGTCCCCTTAAATCAGTTATGCGTCGTAGTGTTTAAACTCACTTTACATGCTGGATCTCGTCTCGTATTTGATACGTGAATAATGAAAGCTCACCATTTAATTATTTTCAATTGCGCTGGATTAAAATGTGCACTTATACCTTGCGCTTATTATTATCCTTGACAACAATAATAGCAAGACTAGTAATGGCTATAATGACAACATGATGTCTAGCTTTCTGTGCTCGATACGCAGCCGAGCTATAGCGTTTGCCTCTCTCAAACTTACATTTGTCACGATATTAAATATTGTAGAGACTACAGAAACTAATTTAATGAATTTTAGTGCATCAATTCAGTGTCTAACACTCCATCACCACACACGTGACATGTGCTGTCGGGAGCCTACATCGCCCCGACATTTTGGTTGCCATCATCATCCCACTCGTGGCATTAGCTGTTCAATGTCGTATTCAGTCAAGGTTCCTGCTCGCCATGCTGTTGTTTCAAATTGCCCATCCTGTTAGTGGCGACTAGTGTGAGGGGTTACAGATCAGTTTTTCAGAGCACTAGGGCCACACTGTTAGTTCCACGAAAATCAGTGGCTCACTGACCCACAAAAATATTTTTGTTTGCATTAAACAACACCTTGGGCAAGCCAGGTACTAATTTATCAACCATAATTGGATGGATAGCTGAGTTAGCCAAGAGCTGAAAGAAGTCGTCTCTGTTGAGTGTGAGAAATAGTCAGTTACAACGAATTGTCTGGAGTAACCAGTTTACTGCATTACGATCTGCGACAACTCAATCGTATTCTGAAAGTCAATTCCTTCGCTGCCACGATATCCGGGATAGAAAAATACTGGAAGAGAATATTAGATACAAGCAGGGTTGACTTCCGCATTCGAGACATTTTCATTGTAGAATCGTGCACCTCTGTCCAGAAAACACAAGTCGTTGACATTTCAGATTTTTAATAAAATAATGCACGTTTTCTTTGTTTACTCCAGTAGTTGGAATGATTAATGAATGTGCATAATGGCTATTTTTTTATAACCAGGATAAGAACAACGGTTCAGAGTAGGTTGTATAAATGTAGAGCAATCAGTTTAACATCCGTCAGCGCTGCCGTGTTGATATTAACTTTATCGATTATAGTTTAGGTTTTGTTCGTTAAAAATGAGGGCTGTGTCATATGACTTGCGTGCGTGCATTAAATGACGCACTCAAATGTAAGTCTTGGTAATTCGATTTGAATGAACTAAGTTTGACCACCAAAAGATTTTTGAATAATGGTGTCATGCTCTGCCGCCCTTCATGCAGTGAGTGCTGGAACTATATGAACATAGTTCCAGCACAAACATATTCTTTTAATTTAGTCGGCAATTTTGTCCTAGAATTTGTGTCCGCTATGTATTTAGAACCTTGACTTGTAAAGGTTTCTTAGCAATATTCCAGTAGTTTCGAGACGCTAACTACTGAACATGAACATGCCCTATTTATAAATTAATATCAAAATAAAATGATACATTTTTGAGACGTTCACTACAAACTTACACATCGAAACGAAGTGTTGTTTTGACGATAATTGTCATCATTTCATTCGTTGAAATATTCATTTCATATGAATAAAACTAAAAACAATATTTTCTATTAATCCAACCTCGTAAGCCCTCGCAGCTCGTATCGTCTGACAAATATTCATATTTTAATCGGAACATTTTCAACGTTTATGACCACGTGCATGTGATTTTCTGAGGAAGAATGATCCTTTTCATCAAAGTTAAAATTAAAAACTTCAAAGTTTCTTGCGATGATGAGCTGTTGTCACGCTATATGAGTGGTCGGACTGCGTGTCGGCCGATGATCGGGGCAGCACTCGCGCTGTTGGTGGACGAGCGGGACGCCGAGGTCGGTCCATGGGCCGTACTTACAAAACTCAAGTACACGGAGTGGTTTAATTACACGCAGCGGTTAAGTACATACATGTAGCGACCTAAGCACATGTAGCCAACTAGGTACATGTAGCGACCTAAATACTGGTTGCGACCTCAGTACTTGTAGCTACCTAAGTACTCGTAACTACTAATTAATTGCTCGCAGCGGCCTAAGTATACTTAGCGACCAATTTCTCGTCTGCGTGATTGGTGGGCTTTGCTTGAAATGCTATTAGTGATTGGCCTACGGAGTTACGAACTCGTAACTATTTTCGATCGTACGGCCCTAGTAATTTACAGAAGCTCTATTTCTACACTGCATTAGCACCCAAAATATCTACGAGTTCGTAACTCCGTCAGCCAATCACTGAAAGCTTTTCTAGCTAAACCCACCAATCACAGACGCGAAATGTGCCGCTGCGTGTACTATGTATGCTAAGCGCAATTATTATTGAGGTATTGTATTTCACCACTTATAATTATTTTCTCGGCACAGAAGAAGACGGTTGCTGAAAATCGGTCGATAAAGACGTCAGTGGTAAATGCTGACGCTGCTGGTTAGTTCATCTTGAGGGAAAAAAATTGAATTATGCGGTCGCTGAATGCAAGTCCCAGTCAAAATTTGACCCCACCATCAAAGTTTTTCGTTCTTGGTTATTTATCTCTACTCTCGACGACATTCTGCTGCTTGCTCCTTATCCTGGAGTGTGAAGGACGCTTCAAAGCTTGGAAGTCGGTGGCGGTGAACACGACTTTTACACAGAACAACTTAATCCTACAATCAGCCTGCTAGTATTTGCCTAGTATTCGCCTAGTCTTTGCCTCGCTATCAATTGCTGCGAGGCGTCGCACTTTAATCGTGGAAGAAACTTCAGCAGGCTGAGCGTCTTTAATGTCACTCGATTCTTCCTGATCTAAAGAAAGCAATGGAATAATTTTAGTTACCGACGGTACTGTGTTCGCGGAATCCCTGTGCGGTAAGCAAGACAAATCTCTCATAATCTGCCTTACGTCTCCCTTAAGCATGATACCATGGGGAGTCCGAGAGAAAAGCGAGGACCCTTCTGCCCCAAACAGCACCTCCGACTCATGCAAGCAATGTCCGCTCTTGGTTCCAAGAATAAACTGAACATTTGTTATACAATCGTTCCCTGAGAGGAGAAAGTCATCAGCTAGCAATCAATCCCGCTTGACAATCGTCCCGCTTGACAAATGAGTGAGCTATTTGGGATAAACAAGGCAAATTCAAAGAAACATTAATTACAGGGAGGCACAAAGCCTCAAGAACACATTCCTTGGTTCCAAAACCAACTTTCACTTCGACCAATCTGGTTGAATAGTCTCGAGAGCTGTTTATCCCATTCACCGTCAATGGAACCTCTTCCTTGACGGTTCTTAGTTCCAGTTGATCGGCAAGATCAGTCGTTATAAAGTTCGATTGGCAGTTCGATACTTTTCTTTTATAAACCTATAGAGTAAAACGCCTCATAGTAAAATACCCATGGTCCATTTAAATACAGTATCACACCAAAAAGATCAATATAATCTATATACCTGGCTTTTTTAATAAATACATATACACTATATCTATGACACCTAATTCTAGGTATAATATGTAATTAATAATAAGTAATACAACGCCAAGATCAAAAATATATTCGGCATTTTTGTCTCATCACACAACACATACAACCATAAAAAACACGCATGTTTGTCTCATCACGCAAGTTGCAACACGCATGTTTGTGCCATTAAGGACACGTAAAATAAAAAAATATGCGCTTAAAAATTAATTTTTAAAGACGACACTTCTAAAGAATCCTGTGACTTTGATGTTACACATGTACAATGAATTTATAATTTTATTTTCAAATATAAAAAACAATTTTCAAACTTTTTTAATATATAACAATTTTGTAAATTTTCAAAAATTATTTATTCTGTCAACTGATTCATGCATTGTCTCTGAAAAAAAAGTGTGTCAAATATTGATTTTAAGATTTGTAGCAGGCAGAAAAACAAGTAGTGAAGTCAAAGAGAAGTGTTGCAAAAATGTGTGCGACTGTCTCATCACACAAGACATATTAAATACACATATATTTTTCTGATCACCCGCTGCATATAAAGTACGTAAAACACATGCTGAGTGTGGGCAGGGCGCTACGTGGGGTCGCGGCTCATCAAGCTGCGCAAGAGCCAATGGCGCGACCGCAACCTCGACGTCATTCAGAAGAAGGTGGCAGAGAAGCAACTCCTTGGACTCAAATAAACTTTATATTATTTGCTGCTCCTTCTCTTCCAATAATGTCAATATTATTGCGCTCTACCCGGTTTCAAATTATGTCAATATGATTGGGTTCTCATTCCACTTTATTAATGTTAAAATTATTGGGCTCTTCTCAGGTATAAACAAGTCAAATTATACTGGGCGCTCTTCGGACTGGAAAAATCACAATATTATTGAATGTTCCTTGTGCTTAAATAATGTAAAAGATATTGGTTACTCTTCCGTGTCAGAAGATAAGATATTATTGGTTCTACTCGGGCTAAAAAAATTAAATATTAGGTATTGGATTCAGCTTGGACTCAAGTAATGGCAATATCATTAGATGTTCCTCAGACTCGAAAAAATCTTCTGTAACTCTAATAACGTCAATATTATTAAGTGCTACGCGTGCTTAATTAAATAATGTCAAAACTGTTAGTTGGTAATGGAACTTGAATCATTTTCAACTTTTTGGCGTGCAAAGAGACATTTTTAATTTTATTCTATAAGTTATGTGTGAGGTAGCACGTCATAACCCTTGCTCCCATCTAACTTAAATCAATTATGCGTCGTAATGTTTCAACTCACTTTACATGCTGGATCTCGTCTCGTATTTGATACGGAATAATGAAAGCTCGCTATTTAATTATTTTCAATTGCGCTAGATTAAAATGTGCACTTATACCTTGCGCTTATTATTATCCTTGACAACAATAATAGCAAGACTAGTAATGGCTATAATGACAACAAGATGTCTAGCTTTCTGTGCTCGATACGCAGCCGAGCTATAGCGTTCGCCTCTCTCAAACTTACATTTGTCGCGATATTAAATATTGTAGAGACTACAGAAACTAATTTAATGAGTGTTAGTGCATCAATTCAGTGTCTAACACTCCATCACCACACACGTGACATGTGCTGTCGGGAGCCTACATCGCCCCGACATCTTGGTTGCCATCATCAACCCACTCGTGGCATTAGCTGTTCAATGTCGTCGTCAGTCAAGCTTCCTGCTCGCCATGCTGTTGTTTTAATTCTCCATCCTGTTAGTGGCGACTAGTGAGACGGGTTACGGATCTGTTTTTCAGAGACTAGGGCCACACTGTTAGTTCCACGAAAATCAATGGCTCTCTGACCCACCAAAAATATTTTTGTTTGCATTTAAGCAACACCTTGGGCAATCCAGGTACTAATTTATCAACCATGCATAATTGGATGGATAGCTGAGTTAGCCAAGAGCTGAAAGAACTTGTCTCTGTTGAGTGTGAGAAATAGTCTGTAACTGAACGAATTGTCTGGAGTAACCAGTTTCCTGCATACGATCTGCGACAACTCAATCATATTCTGAAAGTCAATTCCTTCGCTGCCAAGATATCCGGGATAGAAAGATACTGGAAGAGAATATTAGTACAAGCAGGGTTGACTTCCGCATCCGAGATATTTTCATTGAAAAATCGTACACCTCAGTCCAGAAAACACAAGTTGTTGACATTTCAGATTTTTAATAAAATAATGCACGTTTTCTTTGTTTACCCTAGTAGTTGGAATGATTAATGAATGTGCATAATGNTTAAAAAACGAGGGCTGTGTAATATGACTTGCGTGCGCGCATTAAATGACGCACTCAAGTGTAAGTCTTGGTAATTCGGCTTGAATGAACAAAGTTTGACCACCAAAAGGTTTTTTGAATAATGGTGTCATGCTCTGCCGCCCTTCATGCAGTGAGGACAATGAACTTAGTTCCAGCACACACATATTCTTCTTAATTTAGGCGGCAATTTTGTCCAAGAATTTGTGTGCGCTATGTATTTAGAACCTTGACTTATAAAAATTAACGTGCACTATTGATTAACGTGCACTATTGATTAACGTGCACTATTAACTATTGAACCTGAACACGCCCTATTTATAAATTAATATCAAAATAAAATGATACATTTTTGAGACGTTCACTACAAACTTGCACATCGAAACAAAGTTTTGTTTTGGCGATAATTGTCATCATTTCATTCGTTGAAATGTTCATTTCAGATGAATAAAACTGAAAACAATATTTTCTATTAATCCAACCTCGTAAGCCCTCGCAGCTCGTATCGTCTGTCAAATATTCATATTTTAATCAGAACATTTTCAACGTTTATGACCACGTGCATGTGATTTTCTGAGGAAGAATGAGCCTTTTCATCAAAGTAAAATTAAAAACTTCAAAGTTTCTTGCGATGATGAGCTGCCGTCACGCTATGAGTGGTCGGACTGCGTGTCGGCCGATGATCGGGGCAGCACTCGCGCTGTTGGTAGACGAGCGGGACGCCGAGGTCGGTCCAGAGGCCGTACCACAAGAACTCAAGTACACGTAGCGGTTTAATTACACGTGGCGGTTAAGTACAAGTAGCGATCTAAGCACATGTAGCCAACTAGGTACATGTACCGACCTAAATACTGGTAGCGACCTCAGTACTTGTAGCTACCTAAGTGCTCGTAACTATACTAATTAAGTGCTCGCAGCGGCCTAAGTATACGTAGCGACCAATTTCTCGTCTGCGTGATTGGTGGGTTTTGCTTGAAATGCTATTAGGGATTGGCCGACGGAGTTACGAACTCGTAACTATTTTCGATAGTACGGCCCTAGTAATTTACAGAAGCTCCATTTCTACACTGCATTAGCACCCAAAATATTTAAGAGTTCGTAACTCCGTCAGCCAATCACTGAAAGCTTTTCTAGCTAAACCCACCAATCACAGACGCGAAATGTGCCGCTACGTGTACTATGTATGCTACGCGCAATTATTATTGAGGTATTGTATTTCACCATTTATGATTATTTTCTCGGCACAGAAGAAGACGGTTGCTGTAAGTCGGTCGATAAAGACGTCAGTGGTAGATGCTATAGTAGACGCTGCTGGTTAGTTCATCTTGAGTGAAAAAAAATTGAATTATGTGGTTGCTGAATGCAAGTCCTGGTCAAAATTCGGCCACATCATCAAAGTTTTTCGTTCTTGGTTATTTATCTCTACTCTTGACGACATTTTGCTGCTTGCTGCTTATCCTGGAGTGTGAAGGACGCTTCAAAGCTTGGAAGTCGGTGGCGGTGAACACGACTTTCCTCGCGACGATAGCAGTGCAAAACTCCAGTTACATCCTCCGCTCCATCGTACAATGCATGAACCGGGCCACGACTTTGGACTGGGTTTACGTAGCCTGTTACACACCCATGCAGGAGGCAGGGGAATGTTCCCTCTGGGGATATGAAGCCTCAGTTAATCTTCCATCGGATTCAGGAGCACAACAATCTCACTGCAAGCTCTTCTACCAAGATGATGGTGAGTGCAGTGAACATTGAAGCGAGTGCGGCGCGTTATTATTATTCGCTTGAAAATCGTTGAAGGTGTTATTTATTTGCTGATTTATACATTTATACGTGGGAGGAATTAATATAATGCTTTTAGGAAGACTAACGTGTCTATGTTGCTCTCCTCGAGGCTGCGTGCTGGCGAACGGGTCACTGGCGGCACCTGGGACTTCGTTCTACAGCGCTCAGTACTCCGACGTCTTCATCACGTGTCAGCTCAACGGGCGCATTCATCGTAAGATAATATTATCAAATATTCTGTTTTGTTTCCATTATTCCATTAATAAATTTCTAGCTGGACATCCAACGCATTTATTTAAATGTACGATTTACTATTTACTTAACTTTTAAAAATGAGTTATTTGCTTATTGTGCTACAAACAAGGTCTTGCCATAAAACGGATCCTTACTACTCTATTTTAGAGCAGTAGTTATCAGCCTTAGTTCAGTTCCTAATTCAACTAAAAGTTCTTAACAAAATCGATTGAAAATCTTAGCTGACTGACTAGCGAACCCATAAGGACTAACAGGTAATGTAGTTTCGTGTATCTTTAATGTTCATGTAGATTTGTTAAAATTTTTCATACTATGAAATATTACGAAACCACACACAAATTTGTTTGACTTCAGAAATGTGCGAGTTCGAAGGCCAGCTCTACAATCTGAACGAAACGATCGGGTGCCTTCTCTGTACCACAGTCGGCGTCACGTACGGTGGTAAGTCTTGATATAATTCGATTTCACTGTTCTTATGCTTAACAACTGTTCAGCTTTCGATATACATAATTATATTGAATCTTATCAACTTATGAGCTGTCGATACGCTCTCACCAATTGAATTGTCGGATAATTTGTTGAACACTTCGGTCTTGATTGTGGAGAATAGGTTACACCCGGGGATATCGTACGGGCAATGGGCTACACCTGAGGATGTCGTACGGGTGTAACTCATCTTTCATATAAATTAACTAATGTACTACCGATACGCGTGATCAATCACGTTAACTTATCATCTGATTGGCCTAATCGTACTGCACAAGTTATTATGACAATGTTTAAAAAAATAAGCTTTTACTATTCCCCACTTACATTTCAATTTTATATAATTCCTTGTCTCGCTCATTTGTTTACTCTCAAAATTTTGCCAATCTCATAAATTTGAATTTTCACCATTTCAACATTCTCTGATAATTCTAGATTTCCACCTATGTTCCACCGTCCCCAAACATTTGTATATTCTCGTCGTATAAAAGGTCTCCAACAATTGTACGTTACCACAACAGAAAGGGAGTCAAGGCATACAAATCAATGGTAACTAAGATACTCTTAGCTCACCGAGGTCGCAGCATGGGACCACGCCCAAAACGCTGGAATGTCAGGCTACATAATTAGCTGAATTTTCGATACACTCACGTGATTCAAAATTTCTGTTGAATATTAGGTCATATCAGTCAGTAAAATTATCTATCTGTCACATTACTGTTAAAGAGTCTATTATATCAGTTAACTTAAATATCTCAGAGTTGTGCACCACGTAAGAAATATTTGTGCCGTAAGAAATATTGGGATACGTTAAAATGGATGCGAGTAAACGCTTCTGCCTACTCTCAGTATGCCACATGCATTCAGATACGTATTTAAAATACTGAAAAGTGTCCACCCTTCTGTTCGAGCAACAGGCCTGCGTCCTGTCATAATACAATCCACGATTTTGTTCCCAAGTTTGATTGGATACTCTGTAGATGGATTATGCATTTAGCTTTTAGATTAGTTCCCGATTGTACGAACAATGTTTGGTTATTTGGTCGACATTTGGTCGTCTGGGTAGCGGGATCAAAGGCAACGAGTTTAATTAACACTGCTTAAGTCCGAGGCAAGAGTTACTGCTGCTATTGACTATAGCAGCGGTCAATTAGTTATCTGAGATAATATATTGTACAGAGTTGTAAATTAGTACTCTTTCGTGTACTTTATGTTAATACAAATTAAAATGAAACAAAATGCATGTAATGCGATTTGTTGTCGAACATATTAGAATAACAAACATTATTGTCTGACGTTGTCTGAGATTTCGGCTTAACGAACGTTATCTTCTATATTGAGGAACTAAAAAGTCTCCAGTACGCAAGGTAATAATGAATATGTCTCAAGATATAACGATAACCTTTTATATCATTACTGAAATACTTCTAAGCATATATATACCATTGTCCAGTACAGATTAACATATCTACGGCCGTTTCAACGGAAACTACTACACTTAAAATTCCCAATCGCCGCCTGCTCCCGCATTTCATTCTCTCATTCTGTATTTCTTTTCTCCGAAAAAGAATTGGAAATTCTTATAATAGTAGTCCAATTGGATGCCCAATTATCACATTCGTGCATTGCCCGTTAAAAGTTATACGAAATAGAAACCTGGGCTAGAAGCCCACGCAATCAAAGCCATTTCATATATCTCGATATAAAAATTTAACTTAATTGACTGACATTCTTGTTCAAAGTCCAATCAATTGGCTTGCATTTGTGTTCAAAGTTGAACCCAAAGCCTAGTCTCTGGTGCAGCGAATGAAAATGTCATCAACACATGACAGTTCAACTACAAACGCACGCCCGCGGAAATTGATAAATTATTTTATGATTCGTCTGCTGCAAGTTTCGACTGATGCATTATACATGTTCAACAGACGAATATTCACCTGTTGCACTAATGATTCGTCTGTTGCATTATTCGATTCGTCTGTCGCATTACATGGATCGTCTGTTCTGTTGCACTAATGATTCGTCTGTTGCATTCCGCTAGGCTAGGCTGCACTATAGGCTTTGGGTTCAACTTTGAACATAAATGCCGGCTATCCTTAATTAAGATATGATTACAAAAATCGGTCGTAATGAATATTTCGTCAAGTTACGAAATATTTCCGACTAGCGAAATACCCTAGAAAATGGGAATAATGCATTAATGACACTGCCACCTCAGTACCCGAGATATTATAGTGCCAACAACTAAGGTATTGCTGCTGTGAAACAGTTTTATTACTTCCACAGTAACCATGGTATTACAACAGCCGTAACAGAGGAATGTTAGCCAAAGCCTACCTATAGGCAGGGTTGGTGATTTTTTTGATTAAAAAAAATCAAAAAAATAAAAAATCAATGATTTTTGTGATTTTTTCACGATTTTTTTATTTATTTGATTTTTTTGATTTATTCAACTTTTTTGTCTTTTTGAAGTGTTATTTTTAATGTTGCAATTAGCCTACTAACAATAACAGTATATGGATCATAATGGATGGCTAAAAAGGGCACTTATTGCCTTCAATAATAGCGAGAAACCCGCTATGGGCCCATGACCCTCAGTGGGCTCGCTGCCCCATGTTACCCTATCTACAGCCGCTTCAACGGAAATGAACAACTGCTACACTTAAAATTCCCAATCGCCGCATACTGCGGCATTTCATTCTCTCATTCTGTATTTCTTGTCTTAGAAAAAGAATTGGAAATTCTTATAATAGTAGTCCAATTGGATGCCCAATTATCACATTCGTGCATTGCCCGTTAAAAGTTGTACGAAATATAAACCTGGGCTAGAAGCTCACGCAATCAAATCCATTTCATATATCTCGATATAAAAGTCTGACTTAATTGACTGACATTCTTGTTCAAAGTCCAATCAATTGGCTTGCATTTGTGTTCAAAGTTGAACCCAAAGTCTCTGCTGCAACGAATGAAAATGTCATCAACACATAACAGTTCAACTACAAAAACGCGCCCTCGGAACTTGATAAATTATTTTATGATTCGTCTGCTGCAAGATTCGTCTGATGCATTTTACATGTTCAACAGACGAATATTCACCTGTTGCATCATACGATTCGTCTGTTGCATTATTCGATTCGTCTGTTGCATTAAACGGTTCGTCTGTTCTGTTGTACTAATGATTCATTTGTTGCAATACATGATTCGTCTGTTGCATTCCGCTAGGTATAGGCTGCACTAGGCTTTGGGTTCAACTTTGAACATAAATGCCGGCTATCTTTAATTAAGATATGATTACGAAAATCGGTCGTAATGAATATTTCGTCAAGTTACGAAATATTTCCGACTAGCGAAATACCCTATAAAATAGGAATAATGCATTAATGACACTGCCGCCTCAGTACCCGAGGTATTACAGTGTCAGCAGCTATGGTATTGCTGCTGTGAAACAGTTTTATTACTTCTACAGTAATAATATTATTACAACAGCCGTAACTGAGGTATGTTAGCCAAAGCCTATCTTTCTACAGGGTCATCAATATCTAGCGTTACATTGTTTTTTTTTTTGAAAATCAATACACTCACAAAACAGTCAAATGTGTCGTATGGAACCATGTCGACTGTTTTCCGGAAGGACATAAAGTTGCCCCCATTCAAGCATATCAAAAAACACCAACTGTCTGCTCAAGTTCTTAACAAACGTCTCCAAAGATCCAAGATTCTTCTTTCCCGCATTCATGATGGCACGTTGCCAAACCTCGCTTTCAGCGTTGAGAAGATATTCAATGTTGAACACCACTTCAACTCCCAAAATGATCGAATTTGTTCGAAGAATGGGACGAAGGATCCCATGTGGTGACTAGGAAGCAATGCCCGACCTCAGTGATGGTCTGGGCAGCCGTAACAGAGTCCTCAAGGAGTCCCCTCTTTTTTGTTGACAAAGGGGTGAAATTGAATCAGAAGAACTATCGAGATGCCATCCTTGTTTTATGCATTGTTGCCCTGGGCACGAAAGCACTTAAAAAACGCCCCTGGTCGTTCCAGCAGGACTCTGCACCATCCCATGAGGCCAAATCGACTCAGGAGTGGCTGTCCGAGAATGTTCCCCACTTCATTACCAAAGATGAATGGCCCCCATCGTCACCCGATCTGAATCCTCTGGATTTTGGGATCTGGTCATACCTTGAGAGCAAGGTCTCGACCGTTCACCATAGCAGTTTGGACGCCCTAGAGGTCAAACTGCTGAAGAAGTGGGCCAAAATCCCGCAGAGTGTCATTCGTGACTCGTGTAAGGCTTTCTCTAAGCGTCTACAACTCGTGATTGATGCAGATGGTGGACATATTGAATGAAATTGTGGGAATTGTATCTCTGAACCTCTGCCTACATAAATACATTTCCAAACTTTCACAATTGTGTTTCATTTCATAGTTCTAACCACTCAAAGTTGTAACGCTAAATATTGATGACCCTGTAGTAACCAAGGTATTTGAACAGCAGTAACCGAGGTTTCACAACTGCAGTAACCGAGTTATATCAGTAACCGAGTTACATCAGTAACTGAGTTACATCAGTAACTCACTATCAATAGATCTACTAGTTTTATGTCCTATAAATCTACCAGACTCTACCCTCTATACACACCGACTAGTAGTGACTGACTGCACTGTTCCCATTTAATTCAGACCAATAAACCAATACTAAACACAAACTGAATGATAACCAAACCAACCTCATACGACTTGAAACGAGACTTAAGTTATGAGAAAATCTAATACTGTTTGAAATAAACATGTGCACAATTCAAATATTTTATATCCATTCACTGCATTTAATTATTTTATATATAGTCTTATAATTGTAATTGATTTGTTTCTAGTTTTAAATTCACATATTTAAAGATTGAAATTAAATATTTTAATTAGAATTCTTGTATTAGGGTGGAAAATCTTTCTTATTGCCTAAAAGGTCAATACAATCTCAACCTCTCAATATACAGGGTGGGGGAGAACCGATTGAGCAGTTTTGAGGTAAAATAAGAGTAATGGAGGTACATAAAGAAGAAAGTTTATTTTCCTAGAGGTTAGCATAACATACCATTTAGAATACTTATGTTTTGAAAACAATATCTGGAAGATGGGGGCTGTTAGCTGCAACACACTGTTGGAGTCGTTCTCGGAGGAGGGAGTAACCGTGATAGTGAATTCCGATCGCTATGCTGCAATGTTGCAAAATTTCTTGCAGCCTATGATGGAAAACATCGTTGAAAATGAAGCATTGGGAGACATGTGGTTTTAGCAGGATGGGGCTACAGCTCACACAGCCCGAATGTCACTCAATGTTTTGAGACTCACTGTTTTGAGACGCATGTTTCCCGGAGGTCTGGTGTCTCTGAGGGGGTGATTTACGGTGGCCTGCAAAGTCACCTGATTTGAGCATTTGCGATTTCTTTCTTTGGGGACATCTAAAAGAAAGGGTGTTCTGAAGTCACCCTCACACCCTACCACAGCTAAGGGAACAGATTAATGCAGCAGAGGTTATGGCCATACCTCGCCATGTGTGTGAATGTGCTGTATGAAACTTCTGAGAACGACTCCAAGTCTCCAACAGTGTGATGCAGCTAACAAACACCATTTTCCTGATATTGTTTTCAAAACATAAGTATTTTAAATGGTATGTTATGCTAATCTTGAGGAAAATAAACTTTCTTCTTTATGTACCTCCATTACTCTTTTATTTCGCCCTAAAACTGTTCAATCAGTTCTGCCCCACCTTGTATAAGCTAGCTAACACATTTAAATTGTATATTGTAATCAATATATAACAAATAGTCAAATAGTTAAAGACTTCTTATAGCCTTGTAAGAATTAGCTAAGCTGCTAGCTGTGTACAATGTATTGCAACATTTGATGCCTCTGTACCAAAAACATTCAATTTATTGGAACCTAATACACACTAAAGGCAACAAGTTTATATACCAATTTGTCATTCATAGTACATTTATACTAAACCATGAATAACAATACCTCAATATAAATTAAAGACTGCCACTTAATATATTTAAATATATGAAAAAATCAAAAAAATAAAAAAAATAAAAAAAATCATGATTTTTTATAAAAAAATCAAGTGATTTAATAACATGATTTAATCATTTTGATTTAATCATTGCCAACACTGCTCTATAGTAACGGAGGTATTTTAACAGCAGTAACCAGGGTATTACAACTGCCGTAACCGAGTTATATCAGTAACAGAGTTACATCAGCAACTGAGTTACATCAGCAACAGAGTTACATCAGTAACTGAGTTACATCAGCAACTGAGTTACATCAGCAACAGAGTTACATCAGTAACAGAGTTACATCAGTAACTGAGTTACATCAGTAACAGAGTTGCTTCAGTAACTGATTTACATCAGTAACAGAGTTGCTTCAGTAACAGAGTTACATCAGTAACCGTGATATTGCACTGCCCAAAGTCTTGTCTGTTTTCACAGACACTAAACAACGTCGCGTCTTGGACGTCGCGCTGCCGCCGAGGGACACGTGCTGCGCTCAGGCAGCCGACGGATACTGTCTGGTAAAAGTTGATATAATTTCTTGATAATAATCAGATAATAGGTCCATGATTTAACTCATGCTCATTGATTATTGGCTTTGATTGAGTGCAAGTTAGGTTAATGTCTATTTATAAATTCAACCAAAAGGTGGGCATTCATTTATGAGACACTTGTAAGTTTGATAGATCGATTTGCGTAATGATTTTACTTATACTTTGTAAACCTTTTAAAATGAGTCATTAACTACATCATTAATACTATTTTTTATAAATAAAGGTGGCGGAATGCGCTGCCACCCCCATAGGCTTCTGCGAGGCGAAGACTCGGTGCGAGGCGCGAGGTCTGCCGCTGGCCTCACGGGAACTGTACTACAACTACAGCCGCATCACACAGCTTGCTCCCAGTGAGTTGACAGTCTGGTAGTTAGTATAGCCAAGGCAATAGTAAGAATTTTGAGACTAGTGATGAAAAATCGACGCGACTCTCCATGGATTTTGAGTTCTGATATAAATTAGATCTTGGATTGAACGTTGAGGTAGAAATCACAAATCAGCAGGGTATAACGTAATGAATTCTATATATTGGATACTGAGCATCTAATGATTCTTAGATATTGAACCCATTGTTCTTGTTTGTTCATAGCGGGCTTTTGGTTCTGGATGAACATACATCGAGGGGCAGACATGGTATGGCGTTGGATGCCAAGTATGGAGCCCATGGGGAACATTATCGACGCTTCGGGAACTTATGATTGTGCTGAGCTGTTCCTCGGAACATCCGGCTTCTACCGCGTTTCGTGTGCCGCAAATGACGAAGAGTGCGCACTTTGTTACGATCCTGCGACAACCTTGCCGTCGTGCTGAGCATGAGAGAGAGAACCCATGCAGCTTCGTAAGCAGTTCCTTGCAGAGGTAGACTCACTTCGAACATTGTCGGTAATTGTGCCGTATCTTATAGTGGAATTTAATGGGGCTTGAAGCAACCATGCATTGTTACAATTCATTTATTACCATAAGATAACAAGAACAATAGTTGCACCAATAGCTGTTGCTCAAGGTAATGCCTGGCCAGTATCAAATGGTTTAATTTATTTCTTAAGTTTTAAAACAACTAGAATGTTGGTGAAAAATGATTTACTTATAGAATAGAAGTGTCGGCACTGAAGAAATAGGCTCAGATCTCGTGGCACTTTTTTTTTGTTAAGTTACACAGCTCATATCAAGTTAACGGAGTCTACGTAGTCAACTCTGCTCGTGAATTTGAATTAATGTTGACCTGAAGGGATGATTTACTGGGTGGCATTGAATAAACATTTAGTGCATTATATCACGACTTCCGAGTGAATGCCGCTTCTCTTCCCTAAAACAGGATTCGTTTTCATAGTTGAATCCAGATGTTAGAGTGACTCATTTGGATTAAAATGTTGCAGATTCAATCGTTATGTAGGTTACTCAAACAGGTAGAAAAGTAGGTCGAAATCCCCACACCGGCCGATACCATAACCTACTGGTGTATCACGCGACGCACGTTTGATAACAAATCACCTCAGATAATTGAGTAATAATCGTTTATAAACACTTCAATAACATTTTTAATTCCTAATTTTGAGTGATGCACTTTATTCTGAGAGTGAATTTATTTACCTTGAATCTAAATGCCTGTAATGAATTTTTTTATATTAAAGACACGTTATTCTTATTCTACCTACAAGTCTTGACTCAAGAGACTCTCATATGGCCCGGCTATCGTCACGAAGCAACAGGCTTGGCCGGGGAACGAAGAACAAGATTGTTGAATAACTTCCGATTGCGACTTACGTGGGACAATATTTCAGTATTCAATATTTTACTAGCTGAAATTTTTATAATATTTATGGCGATACGATTCAAATTTATCAATAATGTTCATCGGCGCGAGTTAATATTTCCAGCTTGTATTTTTAGAAGACATTGTCATTAAATACAATCGTGTTTGGAGTTTTCGCTGAAATGAACTTGGGAGGACTCGGCATTAAGCTTGCAGGGAAGCCTTAGCTTTTGCTGCGTACATAACCAAAGACCTGTTCGGGTTTATATAAGAATAGTACGTGCCTTTCTTTGCCTACGAAGTTGTTCAGCTCATTCTTGGTCTCAATTGAGTATGACATTTGCGACTTGTCATTGTTATGGATTTAGCCGTATTGTATTATTAGCCTTATTTAATTAGCCTACTTGAGAAAATAAAGATCATACCAGTTCTGGAAATTCGTTCATGATACATGATATTTACCCTACAAGAACTATCCGCGAATGAAATCATTTTGACTTCATAATCGAAATTGAGGCAATTAATTCGATTATAAGATCATTCCATATTGTATTTAAACAGATTTATTATCACTCGCAAACCGTTTTCTCGAGTTTTTCCTTCGTGTGACGCAGGTTTTTTACTTCGCTGCCTGCACAAAGACTCTCACTGCTCTTAAACGCTTGATCGAAAATATGAACATTCCCCTCTACTTTTGAAAAAGTTTTCGATTCCATGCCCATCTTATAAGTTTGTATTGATTTCTATAATAAATAATTGTGGCTAACTGGACACATGCACTGCAAGTGATGATGCTTGAGCAGAGCGACATCTGTGATAGGAGTCAACTTGGTGTTATAAGCAGGCAGGGCAGGGTGGCCCAGTGGTATGGGCAGGGTTGCCCAGTGGTTACAGTTCAGAGTACCATGATTGGCGCAGAGAGGCGCGGGTTCGATCCCAGCTCTGTGCGCCAGTTTCTGGACAGAATCGGCGAGGAGGCCGGGCGGTTAACACAGCAGAATTGTAGCAGTGAGTTGCGAGTTCGAGACCGCAAAATACTGTGAATGTTCTGCGATGTTAAGAATCGGCGAAACGCCTACGGCTTAATAAACGCTGAAAGCGCTATTATTATTATTTATTATAAGAGAACAATGCTGATGGTCATCAGTGCTCTGCATTTCTCTGACACATGTCCAGCCCTTTTCCTGCATATCCATCAAAATCTGCGCTGATATTTGTAGAGTGATTGCGCTTGCTTCAAATTAAGTCGATTCCAAGTGTTTTTGCATATTATGACATTGAATATTGAAATTTAACCAAAATTGTTATACTTATATCCGTGTTGTCATTTAACAATGCTTGACAAAGCTAATGTCGTATTTGAGAGATAAAACTTAATTAGCATAGTCCCATTTTTCTATTGATATCTACGTAACTTAAATGTTGCTAGCATCATTTTAAAGGGGTTCGACCTATTATTTAAAACGAGCATTTAATTTGTATCATTGCGTTAAGTTCATGTTTAGTCAACTGAATGACACGACGAATATTACGAGTCTTTGCGCAGCACTTTTCTGGAGTGAAAACTATTTACATTTTGTCTAGACTTAGAAAGATATGTGATTTGTCAAAATTAAGAAATACCGGTAATCAAATTATGTGTTAGTCGAATTGCGATAGATTAACTTATATTATTATATTGTCGAATTATTAATATATTATTCTTTACTATCAATAAATAATATTTGAGTGTGAGAGAGTATCTATTTGTTTCCTTCATAAATATACAGTATATATAGTGCCTCATGCTCAGTCAGACGACCGATTCTATCCGCGGCAGGTTTGGTGACGTTACAAAGAGAATCTGGGCATTTGGTTGCGTGAATTGTTCTCAGAAATGTATACATCAGTATACATTCAATACATTTCAATTCAATATACATGAGTATACATATACAATGAGTACACATCAGTTGAGCATCTTGCTCACCATCATCACTACGCGTATGATGTGTGGTGCAATAATTTACAGCAGCCGAACATCGTTCACGAAACAGACGTCAGTAAAGTATATGTATATCCTCCTCCCAATGCTACGGCAGTCTATTACCGAGCTGATTTCACAACTGAACGTCAGAAAAAGGTCGAACATTTGCAAACGACTTCTATTTCGACGTTTTTAGCGCATTTTCTCATTTATGGAAAAAATGCACTATTGTGCTCGCCATGTCCGTCCATCTGTCCGTCCGTCCGTGACCTCAAGTTTTCGTCGACGAGAAAATGCGTTCTCTGTCACTCACTGCAGTGAGTACTGAGTTATATTTTTTGAGCTTCCATCCATCTCACGAATTGACCTTCAATTACTACAGCCACACTCGAGAAAAGAACTCATTGGACGAACGACAATCGTTGAAATTATTTGTAATATATTTGGTAGAGATTTATGATACGGTGCACAGTTGAGAATATGGTGCGTAGTCGGTGGAATTCATTTGAGCGATGAATCGTGACTAATTTCTGACAACGACGTGTAACGATACAGCTTTATGATTTATTTTAAACAGGTTCATTTTTTTGCTGTTAAGCCTTGTTTCACTGATTGAACTCTTACGTTACTGTCTAAGACCACACCGAGGCCTCCGTATTCGTCCGTCGCATCTCAGCAGCATGCTGGTAAGTCTTCCACTTCACCGAGGACGAAAATGTAGAAAATTTTGTGACCAATCTAAGTAAGAAATGTAAATACATCTGCTGAATTTTTAATTTCACTACATTCTACCACGTAAATAAGGTAAGTTGAAAGACCCCCATGCAGTAGTCTTTCAGTTTAACGTCAACGAAAAGACTACCGGCGTCATACGCTGCACAATTTCTTCTTGATGGTGCGTGCCCGACCATTCTGTGATTTCCTGAGCGAGTTTTAAAAAATTACAGTTCTATTCAATCCTTAATAGGATTTGACGTTGTGAATCAGAATCATAGAAATTTTGATTCTTAACTCCTTCACGTTAGGCGAAGAAACGTGCAAATGAAATATGATTTTAAAGTCTACGGTTTGAACTCGTACAATTAAACTAACATGTGGTCCTACGGCAAGTCGCTTGTTGCAGCTCCCATCCATACACACATGACCAAATCATACATACGCCTTGGCAAATCTGTCATGGTTGAGATAATTGTTGAACCTTGAATTGATATGCACGATCTACCCGATCTCAGTTCGCAATTCCTGTGTTCACAACACGATAAAATCTTCTGCTTGATCTGATTACAAAAGATCTTTGTATAATAATTAGTCAGTCGTCAAGAACACAAAACTGATTTACATTAATTAGTATCTTTATTTAACTAAAATTTTCAAGCTTCCCAAGAGTTGACCATCGAATTTATAAATTCGTTTGCAAAGTTAAATTTTGCCATTGTGAGAATCCATTTCGGCTTGAAAGAAGAGCTATGTATATAAGGGCAGTAAACTAGCTACAAAGATGCGTTGCACGCGAAAATTTAGAGCTCACAATTTAATATTGGGCTGCTAAATTATTTAACATAAATCAGACACCACAAATTCCCATACTACAACGAAATCAAATCTCACAATAATTATTTCAGTCATAGTTCATTTTTGCATTAATGATATCATTCTTGTCAGCGTGTGCCCTGGTCGCAGCAGGGACCTCACTGGAAAACATCATCAGGTTAATACTTAATTTTACTAATGCAATTATGAGCAGATTTTATTCACAATTGGCATTCCTGTAAACAATAACTTTAACTCTATTATAAGTAATTTCCCATTTGCAATGAGCTAGCTTACAATCTCCTGCTCCAGCCCTTTGCTGACTCAAACCTATTTATCTTGAACAGTTCATGTAAATGATTCGGAATCGGAGAGTTAATAATTTTTTATTTCATTCCAACGTGGGGTTCAATGTTATCTTGCAACCATCACTATTTTAAAAGAATATGCCTTTTATTTATTATTTATATGATAAATGGCGGATTAAGTTCCATGGTGCAAGCTTTGATGTCAATCAGAGTAGCTGATTTCAATTGATCATTTTATACGCCGGTTTATCGTTGCCAGACCTACAGTAGAGGAATTGAACGGCCTGATGCTTCCACCAGAGCTTCCGTGTCGAAATAAATAATTCGAAAGAAATGAATTATTGTTCAAGATACTTGAATGTCAGATTCAGAAAAGCATTAGAAATGATGAGCGACACTCCAGCTCTTTATGCACTTTAGGCTGTAAAACATTTGATTGAAGCTAAATATTACTCATTGCTCTATGCGCATTAATTTAATGATGCAGATTTATGTTCAGATTTTCGGCATTCCAGCGAGGGCTGAAGAATTTTGCGAGGTATTAGTCATGAATGATTTATTAATTTAATTAATTTTATTCGCTTCTTCACGCTGGCGCGATGCCTCATCCATGTAATTGACACAGTATTTATGGTGATTTATTTCGAGCAGTTTTCATTATATTTCTTCTTCTGAATATTAGGGAACTGCCTTAATGATGCTCGTCAGATCTGCTATGCTGATGATGCGTATCTAATAATCATGTTGATATCGACTTGATGTTATGAATATTATAAAGATTCATAAATTTATTGGAAGAGAACTCCGACTCTCATAAATTTTTTAGAAGAAAGTGCCCTGGATTATCCGACCAGGCAGCCGCTGACAGCAGTGACAGGCGGGCAGTCGGCGCGGGCAGCGGGGCACGAGTGACAGACCAAGTCTTATTTAAACAAACTTGCTGTCTTCAGTGCGTACAAGTGCATGTCTAATATATTGTATGAAGATTTAGTTACGGTGTCTGACGTTGCGATTTTTTATTTAAAGCTAATATCGGGCGTGGCACTTAAGATATTATTCCTTTCATAAAGCAAATGAACTCGAGTCGCCGTAAATAGTTGGTAATGGCAGCGATCGTAAACGCTTTAAAAAGGCAAAGCTGATTTATCAAAGGTAATGAATAAGGGAAAACTCCAATAATTGAATCGAAGGGAAGAACCGAGTCAACAAACGAATTGATACAAATAAGAACCTAAATCATGCCGTCTCTGCTAACTGGCCGAGCTCGAAGCTCAGTCGAAATATTAAAGTTATCATTAGAGACCAGTTTTGGAATTGGCTTTTTCCTTATACGAGTACTGATACTGACACTTTGGGGCTTGCTGCTCCCTCTGGAGTGTGAGGGTCGCTTCAAGGAGTGGAGGTCGACGTTGGTAAACACGACGTTACTTGCGACGCATACAACGCAGCACGGCAGCTACGTCGTGCGCT